>NC_085136.1:334207898-334365555 GCF_035046485.1 Aedes albopictus | reverse complement strand
TCCCGAATATCCTACAGGAGTTCATTCAGCCAGTTTTTCTACCAGTTCCGTAAGCATTTTCTCCGACAATTTCTTTGAGAAATAATCTGAAAATATTTTAATAAATTTTCCCGGTCATTTTAGACACTCCTTTGGGAAGCCCTACGGCAAATTATTTTAAAACATCTTCTTGATTTTTTAAGAAACTCCTCGGCAATTTTCACTATTAGAATTTCCTATGACAATTTCTTTTGAAATATCTTCGAACTCCATTTTGAAATTTACCTATAGTAGTTTCTTTAGGAACTATTTCGATAACTTTTTCAGGATTTTCACTTGAATGCAGGCTTCAGTTTAGTTCAGAAAGTTCTTAGTAAATTACTGGCGAGATTGTTGCTAGACATCTTGCTAAGTCCTACGCGTCACCACAGTAAATATTACTGTTGCGAACACAATAAGTAGCGCGAGCATTTTTGCTCGGGCACCACCGACGCCCGACGTCGACCCAGCCGTCGCCACGACCATGTGAGTGGGTTGCCGTCGTGGCAACGAACGAACAATGCGAGCCGCAATCGCAGCAAGCGGGTTCTAATTACAAATTTACTTGGAAGAAGTGAAAATTTACCTGCGCAAGCAGGACGTGAAGAAACGTGTTAAAATTAGTAATTAAATTTTTAATGGTTTTTAGGTATGTATATTAAATTAGTTCAAATCCAAATAAATGCGTTAGTGGTCAATCGGCGAGAAACGAACCCCTGTACAATAGATGTAGCTTCGATGACGTGATTGTGTTGTTAGTGGATGGGAAGCTGAGCTGAAGCCGAAACTGGTGCTAGCCAACGACGCCAAAACCAAACGTACGTCTACCAGGTGAGAGATTTAGTCGGACGATGCTGATCTACCCGAATAAAAAATACAGTAGAAAAACCGAACGTTATATTGTAACAGTACTATTTAGAACCATATTTTTACAATAGACACCACTGTAAAAATAAAAATACAAAAACAATAAGATGTAATGTAGAAAACCATACCGTGAATTGTAAATAAGATTTTTACAGGTTGTTAAGTATCGTAACAATATAAAAAATATTTTTCTCCATATATATATTTTTGCAAAACCATACATTTTATTGTTAATGAATTGTTCTAAATTCTGATACATGGGTTTAAATATACCGTACATTGTATGGTACATGAATGGTTTCGAACAATAAAATGTACCGTAAATAAATTGTTTTTAATTGTAATTTCACTACTGGTTATACATTTAATCAAATGGTTTTGGAATGGTTTTCTTTTGTTATGTTGTATTATTATGCGCTTTGGGAATTCTCCACAGCGTTTTGGATAACCCTTCATATATGTATAGGATCGCCCACGTCTAAGTCTGAGTAGTCTCAGATTGCATTAACAGTTGAAGCTTAGGCTCTCATGCCCCACCAGCCAGATAACCGGGTTTTGCAAACTAAGAATTATTTTTGGCAACATTTTAAGCGGCATGATGGAACTATGCCGAGCGCGCTAAGTGTTATTAGACCACTAATGTAGTTGCATGAAGTGGGTGACGAGGTACATAAGTATCATTACAGCGTGCTTCATCGTTATTGCAATATTGAGGCTCCAGTTTGACTAAAGTTTGAAATACATAACAACTCATAAGAAAACTGTCAAGTTCTATTCAAATATAAGTTAGGTTAAAAAGCGAACCCGCAGACGAACCTATATTAGAAGTCATTTTAATGTACACACTAAGATTCAGATGTTCCAGCTCAGTAATTTTTTTACAGAGTTCAGTATTTTTTTCATCTTTTTAGTGAGTTTTCAACAGCATATTTATCTCGGTACACTCGGTAATCGTATTTACCGTTCACCAGTAACGATATTTACCATGTATCAGTAACTTTTGACAGTTTATTAGCTGAGCTCGGTAACTCGTTTACAGAATATCCGCAAAATAAACAACCCAGCTTACCGAGGGAAATCTGCTGTTGAGAACTCAGTAAAAAGATGGGGAAAATACCGAGCTGATCATAGTGTGTACAGTCCAGTCCATATGTTAAAGATGGCTCTACGTCAAAGATAAAGTTTGTCAATCGCATTTGATTCGATTGTGGTCGAAGGCAAGTTCACATGAGAGAAGAGGAGAAAACTCCCCTAAAAGCAAATACCGAAAAAATAGTGTTGAACTCATCCACTGATTTACGGTAATCTGACCTGCATCTTTCCGAGTTGGCCTACATTCGTATTTCTCTCATCGCACTCTACACACCTAGCCCGCCATATCTCTTGGACCCCTGCTTGGACCTGCAGTTCTTAGGACATCTGGTTTATCACTGATTTAAACATGTTATTGACAAGGATGTTTTCGATCATCTGGCAATCATTTGACTCATTTGTCTATAACTCAGTTCAGAAGCCTAATATTGAAATGAGATGTTCGTCAAACTTGTAGATAAGTGTTTTTCCTACAATTATCACCAAGGACGCCATATTCTAACTTTTATATTTACGGCGTAAAAGTGTTTTTTGATCGTTTAGTATGAGTAGGTGGTACTAGCTCTCTCACGCCGCATATATGAGATTTAGGATATGGCGTCCTTGGTGATAATTGTAGGAAAACCACTTATCTACAAGTTTGTCGAACATCTCATTTCAATATTATGCTTCTGAACTGAGTTATGGATAAATGAGTCAAATGATTGCCAGATGATCGAAAGTATCCTTGGTTATTGACTTAAAATTGATGTTTCAACTTATTCACTTTTTCTCTTTCCTTTCCTTTGAAGCAAAAAAGTCACAAACATTAACAAAACAAAGCACGGAAAAAATCTTAAACAAATAAAATTAAAAATTCACGGAAAAATAAAGTTTCGGAAAAGTGAATGGTTCAAACGTAAGAAAAACAGTATGATATATTGTTACATAAAAATCCAATGTAAATGTATAGTATAGCGAACCATTTCATTACAATACATTTTATTGTAGCTGGTACACTGTATGGTGCAGAAATTGTTTTCACCAAACACTCTATGGTTAGTTTTTATCCGGGTAGCTACGCTGTCCTTCTGTCCATTTACAGATGAGCCCCTGATCATTTCGAGGTCGAGCGAACCTTCTGGAACATAAGTTTTTGTACATCTTTAACTCCATTCTTGAATGGTTATCCTTTGACAGATACGAGTATTTTGACTACTACTTGCAGTCTTCCTCAGTGTCAGAGTAGATAACTGACACTGCGGAAGATTGCGTGTGGTAGTAGAAATACTATCCGTAGCTGTCAAAGGTTAAGTTTTGGGGAAAACTTTCGACTACTCTTCAGCGTTCAAGTTATTGACGAAAGGGAGATAGGTCCTCGCGCAAGATCAGCCGTTGAGCATAACGGTCTTTCGACCTGATCCCGTATCTGGTGAAACATCGCCCTCAAATCCACGCATAAAGCGGTTCGCCTTTCTCGGAACCCGAAGAGAACGTCCAATAAGGTTCGGAGAAGATCGGGCCCCTTTAGTAGCATCGTATTGAGGGAGTTGCGATCTACGTTTTAGCTGCCACGTCACAAAATATGCGAATCTTGATCGGCTTCCTGGGGTTGATAACTATCCCTAACGGTAGATACCACGTCCGCCTTGGATCCGACTCATCCAGCTCCTTTTGTATCGCCTTATGGAGTGGATATACCTTTTCATCTGATACTCGAACAACTGTTTTTACGCTTTCTCCAAAAACAGCCGTCAAACCGCCATATGATAGCTGTCCGGGAATTCATAGCAGTCGTACTTCCATCAAAGCCCCGTTTAGAATCGAAGCTCGATGCGCTTCGTGGTTTCCGACAGCATCTGATTAGCTCGCTGAACTTCAATTGACTCCGGGTGCTGTCTACCGAGAAGAACTGCCCCACTAGCTCGCGAAGCGTTTGATCCGTTTCTTGGCATTCGCAAAAGTGGAAGGTGCGAACTCTGTCCACGTATTTTTCTTGATTGGATCCGTAAACTGTACATGCCAAACGTGAATTTGCTACTATAGGTTCTCCCGGTTGTCCAACACGTAACTTTAGTGTGGATATTACATGAGCATTATTATCATTTGAGCCGATCGGCAGGCCTCTCAAATACGGGAGTGACTTCACCACCTCCGCTTGCCGTAACGTCTGCCTGGGTAGGTTCAGCTTGCTCACTGTATGCACGTATGCAGAGTGTGTCTGGTCGAGATCAGAGAGCTTTACGATCTCCAAGGTTACACGTTTGTGAACTAGCCTCGGTCCTCTCCACATTCGACGTCCACTGCAAGCACAACGATTGGCTCTCTCCAGTGACACCTAGCTGCTTCACGACCTCGTCGTCGACCAATGTTTTGTCCGACTCGTCGTCCAAGAAGGCAAACACAGATACGGAGTGGTTGTTCCCATGCAGTGTTACGGAAATGATCCGAAACAGCGTTGTTTTACCCGTGTAATGATGATTTGTGGTGACCTTTGAGCTACTCGGCTTTGGTTCGGCCAAATCCATCTTGATTATACTTCCAGTTTGGCTGGCTTTCCTCATCTCTTGCTCGCTTAGCATCCCTTTAAATCTCCTTTGAGTGCAGCACCGGATGATGACACCGCTGGCGCTGGCATCCACAAATGTTGCAATATTGCATTGAGTTGCTGGATTGTCTTCCAACGCTTCTCGATGGCCTCTCTACGGAATTCTGAGCAGTCTTTGGCTCGATGCTCCGGCTCTTTGAAAATAAAGGCAAGTCGGATGTGGTAAACGTGC
This sequence comes from Aedes albopictus, assembly GCF_035046485.1. Lineage (NCBI taxonomy): Eukaryota > Metazoa > Arthropoda > Insecta > Diptera > Culicidae > Aedes > Aedes albopictus. The sequence goes on along the minus strand of NC_085136.1, from coordinate 334,360,819 downwards.
TGCACATCATGCTGCTTCCACCGAATGCTGCTGTCTTGTCTTGGGTCATACTGCAATGTTACATCGGTAGCTGACCACGCCAAGTTCTGCTGCACATACCGAGAAAACGAACGAATGCTGACTTCTTTGCAACGCTGCTTGTACATAGACCAGTCGAGCCTGGTACATAGACCAGTCATATGTACCAGTCGCTTCTCCACCAGCTCAAGTTGTTGTGATGCGCTTCATGCCTCCCAGCTTCCAAATGCGCATGGAAAGTATGTATTGCCTTACCAAATCCGAAAAGCGTATCGAGCCTGTCATGCCTCGATGCCGAAAGGCCTCGAATCTTCTGCAGCAACGCGTGGATTAGCAACTCCGGCCTACCATACAGGGTCTCAATCGTACATGTGGGTTACTCGCTGGTAGATGCAACCAACTAGCGAGTAGATTCTAGTGTACGCCCTTTGAGGCACCGCTGCAGCGGTGTGCGACGCCGCATACCTGGGTGGAATTGGCGTACGCACTGAAGAATAGCGGACAATCCTCCGAATTACTGGTGTTCCGGAGAACAAGAAGCTCTGGGCCGTTTCTTTCAGCAGCTCGCAACTCGATTAGGTTGGTGCGAAAACAGCTTTTAGCTGGAAATATATTTGTTGTATTCACAATTCTACCATGTCTTATAATACTCACAATTTTCGGTTTCGAGCGTTTTAGTTCTTCGCTTTTGCCTCAACGTTTTGTCCTTTGTGTAGTTGGTGTGTTTGTCACAATCTGTGTTATAATTCTAGGTTAAGTCGATGTAACTAGTTTTAAGGAACAACTTACTGTGATATATTTGTGATACAATAGTTTTAGTTTTATGTGTAGTTCAATTTAACGATAATCTTGAATCCAAATTTTAGCTACAATACAAATTTTAGATTAAGTTCAACAAATTTAGTTTTAATAGGTTTAGCAAATCCAATTTCACCTTGCACGTTTCTTTCCGCTGCTTGTCAATGCGACAATAGATTTTGACAAGCTTCTCCCTAATGACAGCTGTCAAAGGGCCTGCCGAAAAGATCAAGGGGCCAGTGATGCCAGTTGGTAACAACTGGAAAACGTTGGTATCTAGCCTTTGCCATCACGTGTCTAGCTGGGATGCTGTGGAGGTTGTTCCAGCGGGGGCTGGATTGCTGAACTTGCTCCGGCTGAGACCAACATTGCTCTAAGAGAGTCTGAAAGGTGCAGTCCAGATTGACCCGATGGATGCCGTAGAAGGCCTGACTTATTCGTAACAGCTGTCGCTACTATGGTGCTTTCTGTGCGATTAACTCCTTCTAACGTCGGCTTTTTTCCTGATTGCCCTAACGAAATATCTGTCATAGAGTCTTCCAAAACTTACAGATTGTTAGGAGGCCGCTGATTGATGCCGTGCCTAACAATTGGCGGAACCTGCTCCGTTGAGGTTACCATTGTCGAGTTGAATGCTCTTCAAGACAAACCTTGCTGTTCGAACTCTGCTCAGATGTAACGCTTCTAATGTTGTCGATCTCACGCTCCTCTTGCGTGATTAGCTCCCGTACACGGAATGACTAGTTCATAGCTGTCTTTTCGATGTGCAACTCCATTTGTTGAAGTTCCGTCTCCTTTTGTGCCTTCTTCTGCTGCATCAACCACTCTGCCTCCCTCTGCTTGCGTTCTTGTTCTTACCTCACAAGTTCTAGGCGCTTCACGGCCAGAGCTTCCTGCGCCTCGAGCTTCTCGAACTCTAGACGCGCCTTGGCCGCTCTGCTGAAACAAGAAGAACTCACGCTTGATGTCTTCTTGTTGGCAATTTTGTTGATGATTCCTTCGACTACTTATTCAGGAATTACACAGACAATTCCTTCTTCAGGGATTCCTGTGATATTTTTTTATAAACACCTTCAGCAATTTCTGTAGAATTTTCTTCGTCAACTCCTATATACATTTCTGTTGGAAATTTGCTCGATAACTTCTCCGAAATCTTACCTTACCGGTCAGATTAAGGCCTGAGTGACCTCTGCTGTTGTTACGAAACGGTCTCGGTATGAAATAAAAAGCCCTTTGAACTGACGTTTTTAACCGATTTATCAGCAGATTGGAGTGTACAATCAAGCGGTGACCCTTCTATTCACGGTTCAAACCAACATTGAAAAATAACAAAGCGACGAAGGGACTCGAGAGTGTCCCTGATACTCGAACTACGCACATCACTCGATCCATCGTCGCCTTGATTAATCGTATCAGTTTTTCCGGAAATCCGTATTCGTGCATAATCTGCCATAGCTGTTCTCGATCGATTGTATCATACGCCGATTTGAAATCGATGAACAAGTGATGTGTGGGCATGTTGTATTTGCGGCATTTCTGCAACACCTGGCGGATGATGGCGAACATTTGGTCCGTTGTAATGCGTTCACCCATGAATCCAGCCTGATATAGACCCACGAACTTTCTTGCAATCGGTGATAGACGGAGGCATAAAATTTGACAGAGTACCTTGTAGGCAGCGCTCAGTAGTGTGATCGCGTGATAGTTCCCAAAATCCACCTTGTCGCCCTTTTTGTTGATGGGACAGACGATACCTGCCATCCATTTCTCCGGTACTACTTCCTCCTCCAAAATCTTGGTAATAACTTAGTGTATTGCTTCTTCATCGTATTTCAGAAGCCCGCTTGGTAGTTGATCTGCTTCAGCGACTTTGTTGTTTTTCAACCGGCCAACCTCCTCAACCTCTTGAAGGTTAGGGGCTGCAAATCTGTCATATTGCGCACGTTCTCCTAGATCTGTTACCACGCCACCTTCGGTGCTTGCAACGTCGCCATTGAGGTGCTCACCGTAATGCTGCCGCCACCTCTCGACCACCTCACGCTCGCTCGTGAGAAGATTCCCGTGATTGTCTCGGTGCACATGTCGGCTTGTGGCACAAAGCCTCTGCGTGAGAGTTTCAGCTTCTCGTAGAGCTTCTGTGTGTCCTTAGCGTGGTTCAGCTCTTCCATCGCTTTGCGATCTCACTCTTCCTGCTGGCGCTTCTTCCTCCGGAAGACTGAATTGTGCCTGCTCTGCGCCTGTCCATAACGTGCCTCATTCACCCTCGTACGGTGTTGCAATGTTCTCGCCTATGCTTCTTCTTTATTTCAACTCTCGTTTTTCAATTGTTCACATTCGCCGTCGTGCCAGTCGTTTCTGTGATTCGGAGTCGCGAAGCCTAGTGCTGCAGCCGAGGTACTACCTGTGGTGGATCGGATGTCTCTCCACTCCAGCCATCTTCAAGTGTAGCTGCGCCAAGTTGCCCTTCCATTGGTCGCTTGACCCGTGGAAAAATGAGGTAGGAACTTGTGAGGACCAGAGCCTATGTCTTATCAACTCACCGTTATGCAGCCCGCCTGTCCTTGTAACGCCTTGTTTAACTACCTCAAATTATCGCGATCGGTAAGTTGATTCTCCTCAGTGGTCCACTCCCAAGTCCACTCCATGATGTCGCCAGATTCTATCTTGCAGTGCCGCTTCGAACAGGATCGCATTCACTCCAGGCTAGGGAACACGCAATCGTTCGCTACAGGCTCGTGAACAGCCTCGTGATTTTATGACTCCAGGTTCGCGTAGTACGTTTGGGTTTCTCGATTCCACATTTCCAGACTCGGCGATATATTGAGTGACACGCTGGTGTACGCACTCGGGTTGCTACCTCAGGTGCTGCAGCTGCTCCAGCCGTGGCTTGAAGCAGCCTTCAGTTCTTCCTTCACGTTCACGTTTCCACCTGAGGAACTCAGCCTTCCTTTCTTCCGTCTTCGCAGCATAAGATCTTGTTCAATCTGATGCACCGCTAATCATTTGCCAATCAGGATCTTGTCTCGTTCAATTGGAGCTTTCAGTTCACCCTCCTTGATCTGCTCTTTCAACAACGAAGCCTTCACACGCTAACGTCGCTCAGCACTAAAGTGCATAATTTCCAGACTACACCAAAAATGTGTAACCCTTACACATTTACAAAATCAGCTCCTGTGTCCGCAAAATCGTTAAATTCGCAAAAATTCTTGTACAGCAATCTAGCTAGGATTTCTAGTGACCTTGGAAAACAAAAAATATATCGATATTTCGCATCTAGACGAGTGTACGAGCTGTTTTTGAAAATGTGTAACTGCTACACATTTTTGTGTGGTCTGGAAATTATGCACTTATGAGTAGGGCTTACACAGTTTAGTGCTGAGTGGTTTTAGCGTGCAGTTAGCTGTCGGTTGCGATGATACGGAAAGATCTGCTTTTATTCGAACGCCTACCGGATGAGGCTGCGCCTGTCAATATAGGGTACTGCATTGTTTTGTTTTGGATTTTGACGTTTCTTGGCCTTGCTGTTAACAAAATTTCTGTAAGAGTGAAAGAGAAGGAGAAAATTTCATGCAGTGCCCTATACAGGCATCAGGAGCAATGTACCAATGCAACTATGCAACAACGTAACGATGCACCAATGCAATAATACACCAATACAACGACGCAACGATTCAGCAATGTAATAATACAACGATGCACCAACGAAACAGCAACACATCAATGCACCAATGCAACGGTGCAACGATAGAGCAATGCACCAATGCAACGATGCAACAACGCAACGATGCATCAATGTAACAATACACCAATACAACGACGCAACGATTCAGCAATGTAATACAACGATGCACCAATGCAACGAAACAGCAACACATCAATGCACCAATGCAACGATAGAGCAATGCACACCAATGCAACGATGCATCTACCAACGATGCAACAACGCAACAATGCATCAATGAAACAATGCGCCAATACAACGACGCAACGATTCAGCAATGTAAATAATAATGCAACGAAACAGCAACACATCAATCTTGACATCAATGCACCAAGGCACACGCTAACGTCGCTCAGCACTAAAGTGCATAATTTCCAGACTACACCAAAAATGTGTAACCCTTACACATTTACAAAATCAGCTCCTGTGTCCGCAAAATCGTTAAATTCGCAAAAATTCTTGTACAGCAATCTAGCTAGGATTTCTAGTGACCTTGGAAAACAAAAAATATATCGATATTTCGCATCTAGACGAGTGTACGAGCTGTTTTTGAAAATGTGTAACTGCTACACATTTTTGTGTGGTCTGGAAATTATGCACTTATGAGTAGGGCTTACACAGTTTAGTGCTGAGTGGTTTTAGCGTGCAACGATGCAACGATAGAGCAATGCACCAATGCAAAGATGAAACAACACAATGCATTGTATAGCTGTCATACTGTGTGAAACATTTCAATGAAACATTACAAAGCGTGACGGAAGGACAGACAACTCTGGGATTTTATATGTATATATCCCTTTCGTGACGAACCACCACATTTGTGCTGTTGAGAAATAATAGTTTTGCGTATTTTTTTCATCTGTTTAATATTTGTTTTATGTGATGTAAACTGTTTCAATAATTCAGCTATTACTTATACTTGTATGTTTGCAAACAAACTTTTGTTTACGTTGCCTCTGGGAATTAGCCCGACAAGTTAAACGAAAAGTGGACAAAATTCGTAAAACATGAACAAGTTTCATCTGTTGTAAATTATTTATTTCCGATTAGGTAATCTAGGTAGTCACAGCTAGGAATCGAAAGACAAAGAGTAGTTCTTTCAAATGAGGCAAAATAATTGTTGTTTTGGTGGGAATTCTAAGAGTTCTGGAGAGCCAAAGTTGAGCCATTTGTAGGGAGATTTTTTTGCGCTTCGTCCCGAAAGGGATTTATTTCAGACTAAATTTACAGTTGCAAGGTATTTATTTGATATTTCAATCCACAGCGTTCAATCGTACGTGTGCTTGCAGGTGGAAAATTCTCACGAATTTGAATCACTGCTTACTGCAATCACAGCGATGCGTTTCACTCTGTGGCCATGGCAACCGCGTGCGACGTCGCGATGCCAACGATACCTGAGCAAAAATGCTTCTAGATGGTACTGTTAGTGACAACTCTGTAGTTTCGATCGTGACATCATGCTCGTTTAGTAACGGGATTTGACATTTCGGGCCCCTTTTAACAAAAGATTTGTGCCACTAGAAAATCCATGGGACTCGATAAAATACCAGTTGCCCAGAAATGATGTACTTGAGGGGTTCGTCGCTTAGATTTTTTTTTTAAATCTTTTTGTTCGTAAATTTTTCACTTAATTGCTAGCTTTTCACACTTAGTTTTTAGATTTCCTGCTAAATTATTAGTAAATGGTGACAACTTATCCGAGAGACAGGCAACGATCATTCCTTAAACGGTTTCTTATATGTTTTGACAGATGTATACAAGATATTCAAATCTCTATCCCAAATCAATCTCAAAATGTCATTGATACTGCATTATTTATGCCCAACCTCAACACAGTGATCCCATTCTCATAACCTGTACCGATAAAACAAAAAGCACAAAACAAGCCAAAACAAATCGGAAACATAACACATATAGCAAGCACCGGTTTGCAAGCCGGCCGGCTGGTCGGCGATGCTAACGATATCAATTGTCGAAAAGGTACCACCTCAGCAGGCGATGTTCCTCTCATCATGCACTGCACTGGAATGGGTCGAAGGCGGCGGCGGCATCATTGGCTCACCTGTCGGTTCGGTTGACATAGTGATCATCAGCGCTTCATATCTATCTGCGAGCCTTTTGTTTTGCTCCGATCCGTACCGGTACCGCCTACTTGTCTGATTTTCGCCATTCAAAAGAAGATTGGAAGTTTTGCGGTTCAATCATAAATTACTTTGCGCAATAAAACAACAAACCGCCGCACCCTCGCGCCCGGGCATTGTGCCAACTCACCGCAACGGATCGACACAAATATTGATTTGTGATGACCCCCTCTATGCTCGTTGGGATGGCTCGTTGAGCGACTGACCGTCGTCGCTGTTCATGAACCTCCTCGGTGGCGCCACGACGACCGACGAGTGATCCCGATGACATGCCAGTTCTGCGCTGGGCTTGGTTCTATTCCTCCCGGTTTACCGTTGAACGCTGCGCTCTATGGGTCTGTGGGTACAAATTTTCGGGAAAAAAGTGAAAACCTAGTTCAACTTCGTCGTTGTCGTCGTCATGGTCGCCGCCGTCTACGATTGTTTCCCATCTTCAGCTTCATCAGCAGCAGCGTGGAACGGAGCGTCATGGCACACTCTTGACTGGTCCCCGCCGCGTCCCGCCAAGTAGGCTTTGACTGGCGTGGCGACCGAAAAGAGAACCCATATTATTAGCATACTCTTCTCACTCCAACGAGGAGATGACCGTGCCGTGGACAACGACGCACGGTGTGAAAAAGTTTTGGACTTTTTCTCCTCATTATCTGGAGTGGGTGATAAGGTTCCGTGAGAATGGGCTTCCACGGCTAACTGACCTGGGCTGGGAGCCTGCGCTCTATAGGCTGAGTGAGTGCGATCCTGGAGAGGGAGGTGAAAAACGAGACTTGACGGTGGAGTCGAGCGTGCGAATTTCAGCTTTCAAGCACTCCGCAAGATACGCTCTCCAGAGTGTAATTTGAGTAGATGCTCCAAAGTGTACTAGTTAGCTGTGGTTGGGTCTTCTTCGACAGGTTTTCTTGAACTTGGGCGATAGGGGATTTAAAAATTGATTCTAAATTTTGGGCCGATATGGGATCATAATTCTACCGTGGAAAAGAACCATAAGTAATCGTAGACAATCAAAAATACAACAAGAGCATGCTCAAGAGTGCATGCATACTCTTCGTAAATCAAGGCGAGACAGGGCCTACTTCGGTTTCTTCGGGTAAGCCCTATCTGATGCGGCCACTTGACTATGCGATGCCGAGAGCAGTAAGCTCTGAATTCAAATCGAATCTAGGGCTACTTTGACCAAAGGGAGTAGGAGTTGAGTGTTGTTTATACAAACCTGATGCTTTATTTGTGTTTATCTAGCGCACAACTGGACAGCAGCTGGCTACTGACGGGCGTTTGTGCAGATGGTCTATTTCTTCGTTTGTTACATTTGACTTATGACCCCGTGGGAACTTGTTATCTGATTCGACAGAATGAACCTGCTTTGTGTGGGTGTGGCCCAAAAATGTCTTCTTCTGCGAAAGATATCTCTTTTCGCAAGAATAATTTGACTCCTGAACGGATTAGTGACGTCTCATTTAGCAGCTAAACGAGACAAACCACACACAGTTTAGCCGAAATTTGACACAGCATGAAGGATTTTTTGCGACCTTTTCTGCAAGAGACGATCCATTGGCATTTATCTTAACGTGATTTTGACGAATTGATCCAAAATCTGAGACAGGTTCTTTTGCTTTCTCAAATTTGATCGGTAATATGAGGTTTGCGTAAATTTCGGATGAATTAGTAAAATAAGAACAACCACGTACCGAAGTAGATTACTCGGGTAAAAAGTTCGTTAAAGAATTCTTCAGAAAATTTTCATGAAATTCTTCTCCCCCCAGGAGAGTCGAGCGCTCTCGAGAGTTTAGATCGACGAGTGGCTCATTGAACTTTTATCCGAATACTCGATTTGAATTTAAAAGGCTCCGTGTGGTTGGACTCGGACGGAGCAGATCGCGCCGGAGTGAGTGAGCGGCGTAAAGAAAACAAAATCAAATAAACCAGCCAGCCCAGCATCAAGTGTGGCCGTGACCATCCAAAACGGGCATCCCGGAGCCGGTACAGTTCCCGTCGTGGGGAGCTCCCGAAAAAAAAAAATCTGATCCAGTCCCATCAGCCTTGCGCATCACAATCACATCATCATCGCGGAGCTCTCTCATGAGGAACGTCAGGGGAGCTGTGTGAAATGCGCCATTTAGATGTTAGATGTTTTTGTTTATTTATATTTTTTCAGAATTATACTATTTTCGACAGCTTTGTTCTCTTCGGCATGAGTTTTCTGAAATTCGTTGAACTCAACTTCTTTTTGCACATATTTGAAAGTGTTGCGTAATGAAGCGCATATATCGACAATGATTTTTCTTAAGGGCCTAACTGACTTGATCGATTTCTCTTCATCGACTCTCTCTTTCGCTAATAGTTTGATCAAAACAAACAAAATCATTATTCTTTTTGTTTCTAGAGCAAGATGTAGTTGTCGTCTTCACATTTCAACCAAAAAATCTTTGGAAAACTTAATATACACTTTCCGTAATAACACAAAGAGAGGATCGATGAAGATAAATCGAAAATGTCAGTTAGGCCCTAATGAAGAATCAGTGTCGATATACGTAATATGCTGCATAACAATGATCATTATACAAAACTTTTCTTTGCCTAAATATAATTCGTAGAACAGGAAAATACAGACACACGTTGCTACTGTTGTCGTCTCTACGTTAATTATTCAGTTGAAATCAGAACTGGACGGAGCTCAATTCTGATTTACTACTACTTAGCTCGCTTAGCTACTACTAACTACTTCTGCTTAGCCCGAAAACTTGTGATAGTTACGTAGTTATGCAAAACCAAAGCCTACTTGATCATACAACAAAGTTATGGCTTATTTGAGTGGATGTTTACACCTGGGTTCCCGTGAAACATTTGCTTCTGCACTTAGAAAACATCATTCTCGTGACATATTTTTGTAATGGATCACTAAAATAAATAAAACGGCCCCTATGAAATGAACAGATAGCGCCACCGTAGCCTTGTGTGTTTGACGTAACTCGACTGCTGTCATTGTGTTACCGTTCATATACGGTGGCGCTTTTGTTTTGATGCGGTGAGTAGCGGAAAAGTTGGCTTCAATGATCCATTGCAAAAGAGCTTATAGGGTACAGAGCCATTTGGGCAGTGGCTTCTATTTTGGGCACTTTTCCGCTATAATTTAGTCAATTTTGAACCAATTGACTTGAAATTTTGTATACGACTAGATTCTATACCTACATTGGCGTAGCTAGGATTTTTTCCTGGAGGGGGGGGCTGACTTGAGATGAACTTTAAGCGGGATGGGCGCCCGATATGTGGATATGCAAATCGGCATTGTAGTTTTGAATAATCAAAATGACTGTTTTAGATTTGTTCATAGTTTCGTAAACTATGAACTATGAACAATTCCTCCAAGATTTATTTTCCATAGCCTGCTTCAGTGATTCCATCATGGCTTCTTCCAGAAATTCAATCAAGAATTCATCTAGGGATTCCACAAGACATTTTTTCGGGGATTTGTCCTGGGATATCTTTAGAGGTTCATCCAGTAATTGTTCCAGTGCTTTTTTCGAGGTTTCCTTCAGGTATTTCACAAGAGATCCTTTAAGGTATTTCTGCAGGTATTCAGAGATTTGTACAGGGATTTCTCCATATATGCCTTCCAGAATTCCACTAGAGATTGCTCCAGTAATTACATCTGGGATGATTCGAAGTATTTCTGCAGGAATCTATTCCTGAAATTATTTTGAAGTTTATTAAAAAATACTCCAAGAATTGTTTGAAAAATTTGCACAAAAAAACTTTAGGTATCCTAGTATTCCTTCAACAATTACTGCAGACATTGATTTCTTCAATTGTTTTATCCAGGAATATTTCTACAAAAATTCTTCCAGGTATTCGCTAAGAAAGCTCTCGTGAGATTCCATAAATAGTTCCTCATGGGATTGCTTCCGGGATTTCTCATCGGGTTTCTTCAGAAATTACTTCAAGAGTTCCTCCAGGGATTCACCGGAAATTTCTTCTGTTATTCTTTCAAAAACGAATTCCGGGATTATTTTAAAAATTCCTGCAAGAACTCTTGTTAGGATTCCTTCAGAAACTCCCCCAGGAATTCAGGATTCAGGAATCCAGGATTTAAGGATTTCCTCAGGAATATCAGCGGTTTCTCCAGTATTTCCCCTGAGAATTCTCCTCCTGGAATTCCCTCAGAAAGCGAACTATGTATTTCATCAGGAATAAACCTTGAGATTCCTCCAGGAATTCCTCCTAGGATTTCTCCAGGGACTCCTGCAAGAGTTCTACCAAGAATTTCTCCAGGAATTACCCCAGGTATTTCCTCAGGAATTCCTCCGGGATTTTATTCAAGAATGGATCCAAGAATTCTTCCATGATTTACTCCGAAAATTCTTCCTCCATGAATTAATCCAGCAATTTCTTCTCTAGGGTTTCCTCTACACATTCCTCCAGGATTTATTTCATGGATCCCTCCAGAAAATCCTTCTGCGATTCCTCCTGAAATTCCTCCAGAAATTCCTCTGGAAATTCCTCCAGGATCCACCAGAAATTCCTTTCTGAATTTATCTAAAAATTTCTCCAGGAATTCCTTCAGAAATTTCTTCATGGATTCCTTCCAGAATTCCTCTAGAGATTCTTCCAGGAATTCATTCTGGGATTCCTCAAGGTATTCATTTAGGGATTCCTCCTGGAGTTCTTCCATGAATAGTTCCATGGAATTTTCCCAAGATTTCCTATAGAGATTTGTCCAGGAATTCCTCCTGAGGTTCCTCCAGAAATTATTTCAGGGATTCCTCCAGGTTTCTTTGCAAGAATTCCCCCAGGGATTCTTCAAAGTAATTCTCTAGATATTTCTCTAAGGATGCCTCCAGGAATTCTTTTTTTTTTTTTTTATCTAGTTCATTTATTTGGGGCTCAATCGCGTATAACGCTTTACGGAGCCGAAGATCTTTTTTTGTACTTAATAGTATACACTATACATAGTAATAACTTTTTAATGATATCTGTTAGTAATGAGTGGAAGCCAGGGTACTCGTGGCAGCTCGAGGTTAGAAGGTCACATTTTGAGGGATGGACAGGGTAAGGATTGGACCAAAGGTTTCACTACAGCTCATCCGGGGGTGAATCACATCTTGCTAGCGTATTCGGTGGCTTGTGGTGCTGGTACCAACTTGTTGTCCTCCAGGAATTCCTCAAGAGGTTTCTTAAGAATTATCTCAAGAATCCCTTCAGAAAGTCCTACAGGAATTGATACAGGAACTCCCATAGGAATTCCTTCAGAAATTACTACCGCAATTCCTCCAAAAATTCCTCTGGGAATTCCTCTAGAAATTTCTCTTGGAATTTCTTCAGAAATTTCTCTTGGAATTTCTTCAGAAATTCCTCTAGTTTTTGCTTCCAGATTTTCTCTCGTGATTCCTCCAGAAATTCATTCAACAATTCCTCCAGGAATTCTTCCAGGGATAGTTCCACGGAATTTCCCCAAGAATTCCTTTACAAATTTATCCAGGAATTCTTCCAGGGATTCCGCAAGGAATTGTCCAGAACTTCCTGCAGGAATTTGTCCAGAACTTTCCAGGCATTCCTCCTGCTTCAGGGATTCCTCCAGGGATTTTTCCAAGAATTTTCCCAGGGAGTTTTCCAAGAATTTCTCTAAGGATTCCTCTAGGATTTTTTCAAGAGGTTGCTTCAGAAATTTCTACTGAGAGTTTCTCCATGGACTCATCCCGGGATTTCTCTAGGAATTCGTCTAGAGATTGCTCCGGAAGTTCTTCTAGAGGTCCCTCCCAGAATTCTTCTACAACCTCCACCAGGAATTCATCTAGGAATTTATTCAGAGATTGCTCCAAGCATTAGTCCAGAAATTTCTCCAGGGATTCTTCAAGGAAATTCTCTTGGGTTTCCTCCAGGGATTTCTTAAGGAATTTCTCGAGAGATTCCTCCAAGAATTGATACAAGCATGTCTCCAGGAATTCATCCAGGGGTTCCTCCAGGCATTCCTCCAGGATTCTTTCAGAAATTACTACCGTAATTTCTCCAAGAATTTATCTAGAAACTTCTCCAGGGATTCATTAAGAAAGTTCCCCAAGAATTCCTCTCGGAGTTTATCCAAGAATTATTCCAATAACTCTTCCTGGGATTGCTGCATGAAGTCCTCCTGAGATTTCTCTAGGAATTCCTTTAAATATTTTTCAGGAATCCTCCAGGAATCCTCAAGGGATTCCTTTCCTTTAAAAATTTCCCCGGAAATTCTATCGGAATTTATTCAAGAAATATTCCAGGTATTCCTCCTGGCATTCTTCCAGGATTTCATCTAGGCATTTCTCCTGGGACTCCTCCAGGAGTTCAATCACGATTTTCTCCAGGTATTTCTTCAGGAATATCTCCGGGAATGGATCCAGGAATTTCTTCGGAAATTTGTACAGCAAATCCTTCAGGAATTCTTCCAAGAATTCCTCCAGAAATTCTTCCAGGGTATCCTTCAAGAATTTCTCCAGGGATTTCTTCTTTACGGTTTCTTCCACACATTCCTCCAGGAATTGTTTCATGGATTCCTTCAGAAATTCCACCGATGATTCCTCCAGTAATTCTTCCAGAAATTCCTTCTGAAATTGCTCCTGGAATTCCTCTCGAAATTTCTTTAAAAATTTCTCCTGGATCTCCACCAGAAATTTCTCTCAGAATTCCTCTAGGTTCCCTATAGAGATTTGTCCAGAAATTCCTCCTGGGATTCCGCCTGGAACTTGTCCGGAAGTTCCTCCAGGGATTCCTCCTGAGGTTCCTCCAGAAATTTGTTTCAGGGATTTCCCCTGAGGATTCTTTCCAAGAATTCTCCCAGAGATTCTTCCAAGAATTTCTGTAAAAATTTCTCTAAGATTTTTTCCAGGAATTCCTAAAGAGGTTTCTTCAGAAGTACCACAGGAATTACTTCAGAAAGTCCTCCAGGGATTCCTGTAATGATTTCTTTCGAAATATCTCTCGAGATTTTTTCAAAAATTTATTCGGCGGTTAGTTAAAAAAATTCAGTTATCCGTTCATAATCTTTTTTCAGGGATTCACCCCATGGTTTTTTAGGATTACTTGTAGATTTTTTGAATAATTTGAAGGATTTCTAGAGGAATTCCTCCAGTGATTTGTATTGGAATTCTTTTAGATAATTTTAGAGGGACACAGAAGCCAAGAAATTCTCCAAAAAATCATCCAGGAATTCTTTCACAATCATCTCCGAGAAATCTTTAAGGAGTTCAATCATGAATACCTTCAAGCAGAGACGAATGCCCTAGAGGTAAAATCTCTCTAAACAAAAAAAAAACCTTCTAGATTACCCCTTGCAGCACCAGCTTTTATAGTTATTTATGTAACGCGTTGCAAAAAGTTGATTTTTTCAGCACGAGTCGTACATTTATCCAACGAGGCTTGCCGAGTTGGATAAATACGAAGAGTGCTGAAAAAATCGAATTTTGCAACGAGTTCCCTACAACATTTTATGCAATCACTTTTTCATTATACAACTCATTTGAGTTGCATAATGTTCATAATGCAACCCAAATGAGTTAACTCAATTGCATTATGAATATTATGCAACTATTTTTCATTATGCAACTCATTTCAGTTGCATAATGAACCAGTTCGGAAAAATAGGCTATTATGATACCAAAATGAGTTATATAAAATGAAAATTATGATACTGAATTGCATAAAATATATTAAAACTTCCTCAATGACCATTTGAATTTGTGCATTGTTTGATAGACGCACAAATACCCCTGGCCCATGAAATAAAAGAAATTAATAGTGACCGACTAGAAATCACCTTCAGCATGGTTTTAATGAATACACTCGCATTAACGCTTCAGCTACATGGATCATTTCTTATTATGTGACATATATTCTCACTAGGAATTCAAAATCTTCTGCTGGAATTCCATTGCAAATTCAACCCGGTTTTTTCCCCACATGATACTTGAATTCCACGAAGAAGCACTTAACCATATTTTGCAGTAATGCTGCTGGAAAATTCAAAGATTCTTAAAGATACCCATCAAAGAATTCCTGGAAATTATCATTTAGATTTAATTTCTTCGCGATTTAAAAAAGCGATTTACAAAGCATTGCTATTTATATAATTCTTGTTATATAATATTTCCAAACAAAACTAACTTATTACATAGACCATTTTGAACAATGATCTTGTAAAGAGTGACAAGTTGAGAGAATAGTCTCCAATAACTGTCAATTTAAACACATGTTATGCCAAATAAATGTCTATTATAGATCTATGTTTGTCACCACGACAGTGGTTTTCAATTTTTTTTTCTAATTTCCATATATAAAGTCATGAAATATTTCTTGGGGGTGGGGGGGGTGGGCTGGCGGATTCTGGAGGGGGGGGGGGCTCCAATGCTCACCACAAGTTCGACGGAGGAGGAGTTACCATTGCCTTACGATCCAAGATCAACTGCTACTTGCTGCCGAGCTTCCAGGCACCATCGCAGGCCCAATCACCATAATCGGAACCTACTGTCCCAATCAAGTCAACCTTGATTGACCGCTTGCTTTTTTAGCGTGCTTTTGCTTTTGCTGATACTTCTGAACCTTTGCTTTTTGGTAGTACTATTTCTTCGGTAGTTTGTCCTCCTCGATGTCCACACATTGGATTTTGAACTCAGCATTCGTCGAAACCCACCAACACTACATATTTTCATGCTACTAATCTAACTCTTTTCCCAGGGCGGAGCATTTCACCCCTCGGCTATATCGTTCGCACTCCGTTCAAGGAAGATTCCATAGAGTTCAAGTGCCGAATCCGTCGAACTGAGCGCTCCTTCTTCGCCTCCCGTTTGCACGCCCGCCGTCAACCGAAATGACCGCGAGGAACGCTCCGACAAGTGCGTTCCAGCCGGAGCGTTCCCTACCTACCAAAGAATAACAATGAAAATAATCATAACAAAACTAGATGAGTTGAAAGGTTTCTTCTCGCGCGCCTCATCAGGAACATTCCGTCAGAGACCCACTCGTGCTTCAATCTCCGTGCTACTTCTAGGTTCGCGGGCGGGGAGGGACCTCCGCCCCGCCATCGACGGGCGATGATGGTCAGAGATTATGTAAATTCATTCTATTATGCTCGAATTGTTTGGATTTTCTTCTTCTGTGTGCTTTGTTCGCCGACCGGACTGGAGTCGGATCACGGTAGGCCATGATCATGATTATCATCCTAACAATCACCGCCACCGCCGTCTCGTCATCATGTACAGTGGCGATGAAAGAGGTGTGTTTGACGTTAATCATCCTCAGGAAGCCATGTAATCGCTCCAATAAAACTCATAAATAGGCGATAATTGGATTAAGAGCGCACGCATTGAAGTACGTGCTCCAGAATGACATGTAGAGCGATCGCGGACAATGGAACTATAAGCATTGCTACCTGTCGCTTCTGAAAGCGAAACGACCGCCCGTGAAATGGACACACAATTCCCGGAAGGTTTCCGGAGAGGAAAGGTATAGGCAGTGAAGAAAACGAAATTTGTCAAACCCTTTCTGTCGGGGCGGATCGGTTGACAAAAGGGTATTTCGTCGGCAACACGGATCGGATCGTTGCGATAGGACCAAGTAGTAGGCCATCGATCACTTTGATGGGGATTTAATTTGTTCAGCGCCTACTAGAGTTGGACTGAGACCTCCTGGTGGGTGCTGAATTATTGTGTCACCTTCGTCGAGGAAAGATGGTATTTTTTCAGGAAGAAAAGAAAAAAGTCAACGCCTACCTAGGTACGATTAATGGTACGATGCTTGAAACAAAAAAACTCGATCCTCAAACGATGACGCTATAAGAAAAATGATCGCATAACTTCTTGGGTAAAGCCTTACATAATCCGGTTCCTGTAGTGTTTTCGTCTGCACGGAGCGGACGGATATTGCAAGGGTGAGATATTAATAAGCAGAAAATTTTGCTTCCTGTTGTTGGTAGCCTTTTGCCATAAATTTATACTAGTAAAGGGAATGTGGTGCTTCACTCGTTTGGAATAATACAGATTCCGGTTACGAGCTCAAGCGTGACGAGTTTGTTTGGGTTCATACACATCAATCACCGCATTCTTTGATCATTTGGTTAACGGTTCTGAGGATCTCCAAATATGGCGTGGCGTGAAATTAGTGATCTCGTTCTAGTTTTTTTTTGTTTTAAAATAACATGTGATTCTATTCGAAGAAGGTAACATTGTCACCTATCTTCTCTCCAATTCTGTTATCTTCTTCGCTTTCTTCTTTAGATATCTGTTCAGCTTTCTGCAAACTATTTTTATATCGGCATACATGTGACAGTTTTCTCAATGACCACATGTTAGGAATTTGGCTCGTGTTCCACGCGGCTCCAAGTGTTCTAACAATGTTACACATCCAAATTGTCTTTTAATTCAATGATTTCCATCATTTCCCACATGGAAACATTTTTTCACACCACCAACCGTTCGACATGCGAAATTCATTCTGACACCTTAAACACAGAGCAATCAATCAAAGATATCCCGCTCACTCATCATCATCAACGCCATCGGTTTTGGTCCTGGTTCTGGTTGGCAAATGTCCGTCAGAGTGCTGCTCGGTGGCCTGGTAGTTGACCGACGGTCGGTTGTCTGTTGGCACATGGTTAGGCCACTTGACACCTGATGACCAGCGATGGCGAGGACGTGACCCTGAAGACCAGGCGTTGAGCAAAAACGTCAAACGGCCGGAAAATGAGGCATCATTAGCCGAAAATTGAGCCGAGATTACACATTGCATGGCTAACTAGATCCGGATGTTCAGGGGTCGATGAAAGTGACAGCAAAAGAGAGAGAGTCTCCCGGGAGGTTGTATTCTGGTGGACATTCTTGTCAATCGAAGAAGGCTGTTATTACAACAGTTTGACAATTTGAAGGTGCAATACGTGTATAAAAACCGAAAATGACGGCTTGCTTCGATTGGAATCGGTTTGGTTGGAATGAAACCAAACTCGCGTCATACGGTTTGAAATTCTTCCTGTGTAGAGGACTTCAGGATAACGCAGTTTTCCACTTGTGAAACACAAAGATGCAACATGTGGCCGCCAGCAACGGCAACGGAAGGAAAATACCACAACACAAAAAAGCAGGGTTTTGGGGGTCGTGCCGAGTGCACGTGTTTCCACCCTAGGGCGCTCTTCCATAAACAGACACAGAAGGGTATCCGTTCGGGAACAACCCTTTTCAGTTTGTAGCAAGTTTTTAATTTCCTACTCCGAAGCAGGGAAGGACGAAGCATCGGCGAAGGGGTTAATAATCAATCAAATTACAGCTATTAGGGATGTTTTTCTATCAACCCTCTGTTTGAGTGTTTTCTTGATTCAAACCGAGCAAGTGCTTTGCGTTAACCCTCTAAAGCTCAAATTTTGAATTGTCAACTTTACGTATCATTTGTATGTTTCTTAGAAGAATTCGAATGATCCCCAAATAACATCCGATACAGGATTGTAAAATACGAGTTCCTGCAGATCCGAGGATAAGCCATCCTACTTATCTATCTATCTATATATATATATATAAAAATGCAGTGGCATACGTGGGACCGCGCATAACTTGCGAACGGAAGGTCCGATTTTAGTCGTTTTTGTTTTGTTCTGTTAGTTTTCACCCTAGGAAGGTTTATGAGGCAAATAACATGGAAAAATTTTGAGTTTTTGAAAATCGATCTTCCATACATTTTATGACCGGGGACTTGGTCTTGGATAGAAACTTGAAACGTCAAAAAACGCAGTAGGCAAGACAAATGTCGAATTCGTTTTTGAACCTGGGTTGGAACTGGATTGGCGGAAAATGTGCAAACAAACAATCGTCAAACAAACTCAAACAAACTTTAGTACAAGCGAAACCGAAGTCGGGTTGGGGTTGAAACTGTGATCTCATCCAGTTCCAACCCAGGTTGGAACTGAATCAAAAACGAATTCGACAAAAGTTTGCCGGGTACAGCTAGTATATAATATTTGGTGAGATTGTTCCATGTTTTATCATTATAGATAGCTCAAGCCAGTGAAAAAATCTGACAGAACTACTTTTTTGTTTTATGGCAGACCTTTTGAAGAACGTACATTATCGAGATACAATATGTTCCGTTTTTGCCACTTTTCCATTTTTATCCCTATCCGTTTTTGTCAACACTAAATTTGGGTCAACATTTTTTGCTTGAATACTAACATTAATTTTAAGGCAATGCAATGCATGGTGTTCCTTCCAGGGATTCTTCTTATATGTCCATCTGAGTGTTTCTCCAGCAACTTTTTTTTGGATAATTTAACATAATTTTTATCCGGAATTTCATCTTTCGATTTCTCCAAAATCGCAATCTTGGATTCTTTCAGTAATTCCTGCTAGGAAATACTTCAGAAACTACTCTAGGAATTTGAGAGTTCAGTCTTTTTTTATCTGTATTAACGAGATTTTCGACCCTATGCTAGTTCATCTCGGGATCCACGCTGTACTTTCCTTCCGAAGGAAGAACTCCCATTTTGTGAGTTTGTCGGGAGTGAGATTCGATCCCATGTCATCGGCGTGATAGCCACGTTCATTAACCATCCCACCAGGTCCGCTCCCGAGTTCAGTCTGTTAGAAATCAGTGCCTAGCGGGAACAGATCCCGCCATCCAGTAATTTGATCTACAGGGATCACCCCAGGGGCTCCGTAAGGATTTCTAGAAGAAGACTCCCAGATGGAACTCCTTAATGAATCTTATGAACCCTGAAGGTTTCCCACTAGGAACTCATGGAGGATCTGTTGGAAGAATTCCTTCGTGATTCCTAGAAGGAACTTTTGGAGGACTCTTATAAGAAACTTCTGGAGAATTTTCAGAAGTAACCTCATGAGGACTCCCAGAGATAGCTCCTGTAAGATTTCTATAAGGAACACCAGGAAGGGTTTCATAAGGAACTTCTGGAGGACTCCAAGTATTCAAAAAGTTGCACTAGTTGCAGAAGAAAAAGACAAAGACAATTCACACCGTCTTCAGCCAGAGGCTGCACAACAGAACACATTACTTACACTAGACAACGGACATCACAGAACACCCAGTGGCCCAGTGATGATTTTTTTGTTTACGAAAAGTTTCCACCGACTGGAGCGGGAATCGAACCCACACTCCGAGGCTTACGATATGCCTAGACGATTGCCGCCGCTAACCGCACGGCCACGAAGCCCACAAACTCTAGCTACACTGATACCGAGACAAACTCCTGCAGGAATTCTTCAAAGAAATCGTTGAGACATTTTTAAATGAGTCCCAGAAGGATTATCTGGACACCAGGATGAATATCAAAAAGAATTTCTGGAGGGATTTCAGAGAGAAATCTTGAAAGAAATTCCGTTGGAAATTCTAATGAATCGGACGAATTCATGCAGGAATGTTGGAATCATGGTTGGAATCTTTGACAAGTTCAAAAGGAACTCTCGAATGAATGTCAAGAGGATCAAGAGCATCTGGGCTAATCCGAGAAGGAAGTCCTGAAGAAAAGTGGGTCTCTTTCTTGCAGAAAGTTAGCCAAGTTCTTTTGCACATTTGTAACGCTGCTAAGTGACAAAAACTCGAACCAAATCAATGCTCTCTGTGTAATAAGGATCCTCATAAGTGACTCATATGGGTTAGACATTTTTAAGTGTTACATTTATCTTCGATATCACATAAATCACAGACAAAAAGACGTACATTCCAATTTCATATATCTCAGGACTCTGATTACTTGGAATGTTGGTGTCTTCGGTAAAATTGTTTGGCTAAACTGAAATAAATTTTGTTGTGGAAACTACCGATTCCATAGTAAAAATAATAACCGTACCTATGATTCTTAACCGACAACTAGATCTGTGAAGTTCACGGAAATATGATTGAAATTACAATGCATTGCAGTAAATTTGACTAAAAGCGTAGTCGCCTCAACAAAACATTGTCATTTTTCCTGGACACGCAACTTACAACACAGTATGGGTAAAATAACAATGCACAGTGGTTCCATTTGTTCAGGGAAGCGGTCATAAATCATTTTCTTCGTTTTTTTTGAAGGGCAGAATCATTATAAGTGACCAGAAATAGCATGTTATGACTAAAAGAGGATATTCCAGTTCATTTTCATGATCATCACTTGAAAAATATGAACTTTGAACATTTTTATTTATGATACATAAATGAAAATATCATTAAAAAACCTTTATTTTGCACAGAAATCAGTAATCAAATATTTTTAATTATTATGAAGAGTGGGTCGAATTCTGAGGAATTTCTGCTAAGTATTGCACGTTAAAACATGTATAGCACGACTGTATCATAATAGATTCTTGTGAATAGAATCAGTATTAGCATTATAATTGTGCTTTTATTAGTAGGTTCTATTTCTACTGCAATAAAATAAATATATGAAACTGAATATTTTTTTCAGAAATAAGGTAGTTTGCATTGTCGAAACACAGAAAAAAATCATCACATATCGAATTAGTATGTATAACTACAGTACCTAATGCCCAAAAGCGATAATTCTGAAACAATAGTAACAATAGTGCAATTACAGAATCAATTACTTCTGAAATTATTTCAAACAAATATTCAGAATTAATTCACAAAACGATCATAAAAGGAAATTTTTCAACCATACAAATATTGCTTTACACAGTTATATGTCATATAATTCATGGGCCGGCGTTTTGCACAATAAAAAGATTCAAGTATCTGTCCAGTCATATTTGTTTTTTACAATTGCATTTCAACTGCTATCCAGTAATATAGTACATGAAATTTTAATCATGCATAGCTCTAACCCAATAAAAGAAATATATACAAATACCCTTCGTCATTGCAATTTAATCAGCGCCTGCTATTTTAAAAGAAACCAATTTGTACACTAAGATTTAGCGTTAATGATATCAAATATCAAATATTCCGATTTGGGAAGGGAATATGAGGAGTAAATACGCTCTTTTTGTAAATATTACTAAAAGAGCGTATTTACTCCTTTTTCTTCTAGCACTACAGTATTAGGTACTGAATGGATCTTGAGGATTTTTTTTTAAATGTTGGCAGCAACTGCAAAACTTCTTATCGAATTCGACAATTACAGAGGTAAGTTTTGACGAGGCCAAATAAGAATGGTTGTTATGCAACTTTTGAGGTATGAATTGGAGGTATTGAGGTATTTTGAGGTATAAGTGTATTTTTTTCATAATTAAAGAAAAACATTTTCAAAGATTGTTTTCAAATAAAATATCCCTCAATTATTGTAAAAAGCTTTGAAATATCTCCTGTAAAAATTTCAGTCATTTTGGTACGCATTTCAGACAATTACAGAAAAACTAGTATATATATAATTTTGTAGTTATTTTAATACACATTTTTTATAAAAATAACGGGTAACTTCCAATACATCCTGCAAGCTTGTATGCAGATATTTGCAGCTACAACCTTCACAGATTGATTCTCCTACTCAAATCTGATTATTTGCTGGCGGACGATTGATTAAATGTGGTTAAGAACATGTTTGAAATGTTACATGAATTGTTATTATGTATATATCCTATTGGTAAAATTATGTGCCTATTACTCACATCCCCATTGGTCCAAAAACATCCAGATTCGGTTTTTAGCGCTTCGAATTGGAAGATAAACATCTATTCTGATTCTCTGCGCTGAAAGCCAATTGAAAATCTACTTGCTTCTGTTATACGAAGACGAGGAGTACAACTCAAAAGTCATGTGATTTGTCGACAAATTTAAAGAATATAAAATTGCATAACAGTACCCACGCTCTCATGCAAAATATGTCGCAGAAACTTACATAAAAATGGATTTTCTGCATTCTTGGGAACATTATTGATTTATAAAAATTATACCAACTCATAAATTAGACAATCAATTTTTCGATTTTTGGCCTATGGCGGTACCACTGTGCAATGCCCAGTTGTTAAATTAAGACTGGTAGTTAAATTGACAATGTTTTAGTGGAATTAACTGGAAATAGTTGTCGGTTGAGAATCATAGGTACGGTTATTGATTTCACTATGGAACGATAGTTTCCACAACAAAATTTATATCAGTGTAGTCGAGGACTTACAGATAATCGGAAATTTGATTTGAAATTCGACCACTAGGCGGCGATGGAGCGCATACAAATTTTGAATTTCACAAATCAGGATCTTTTATATTCATAAGTATGTATCTTCGGCAAAGCTGTTTGATAGATAATGGACTTTCGGTTGAATTGCCGGTTGCACCGGCTAATGGCGAAATTTCACATGTAAGCCCTTGAACTATACCAAACAACTCAGCCAAAGCAATCAATTTTCTAAGTAATCAGGATCCTGAGATAAGCAAGTTATACAATTTGTGTACCCACTAGCGCCATCTAGTGGCAAAACCGTGAAAGGAACGACCCATCAAATGTAAACCCTTGACTTTCAAAAAACTTTGCCAAAGGAACCATTTTTTAAACTTAGAGCACAAAATAATCATATCGAAAGATAAAACTGATGTAGATCTAGTTGTAGTTGTTCTATAACAACAACAGACGTAAAAATATAGTAACAACTAATACAAAGTACTTTTTAGAAGACTCCATCCTTCTCTCTCTCTTCTTGGCGTAACGTCCTCACTGGGACAAAGCCTGCTTCTCAGCTTAGTGTTCTATGAGCACTTCCACAGTTATTAACTGAGAGCTTCCTCTGCCAATGACCATTTTGCATGTGTATATCGTGTGGCAGGCACGAAGATACTCTATGCCCAAGGAAGTCAAGGAAATTTCCTTTACGAAAAGATCCTGGACCGACCGGGAATCGAACCCGTCACCCTCAGCATGGTCATGCTGAATACCCGTGCGTTTACCGCCTCGGCTATATGGGCCCTTCAGACTCCATCCTTCCAAGATGCATATTAAGGTGGCCCACACTTATATGAAAAACAAAAATTTCGAAAAATGCCAAGTCTTACCTCCTCAATCAGTTGTTTTGGACTCGCAGAAGCTACGTTCAAAATTTGAGCAAAATCGGTTGAGCCTAAGGGGGCGCTCAAAACGCTTGAAGTTTGTATGGGAAAACTTGGCCAAATGTATGCAGAAATTTTAAGTTTTCGAATTTCGCCGCTAGGTGGCGCTGTAAGCGTTCAATAATCAAACCCTTTGGTATTATTGTAGGTGACTATATGCCAGAGAATTTCAGTGTACAGTAAAATTTGAAGGAGCTTCTGAGGAGTTTTCTGCGACGTTTCAAGACATTTCCAGAGGATTCACGGAGTTTCAGGGAGTTTCCGGGGTTTCAGACGTGTTTAATGGATGTCTACAGGAACCAAAGGAAGTTTCCTGATTAGTTTCAAGGTGTTTCAGGCGGTTTTATTGTGCTTCATTCGAGTATAAGGGAAATCTGCAGGGGTCCCAGGAGTGTTTTCTGAGGGGTTTAAGGGCACTTCATGACGGTTCAAGGCGATCAGACAGCTTAAAAGGGGTTTTGGGGATTTCAGTCGAACGTGGATGGTTTCAGAGGGGTTTCAAGGACCTATATAGTCACAGCTGTAAAGGCGTGGGTATCCAGCGTGAACATGCTGTAGGTAACGGGTTTGGTTCCCGATCGGTCCAGGAACTTTTCGTAAAGGAAATTTTCTTGACTTCTCTTATGCAGAGTATATTCTTGCCTGCCACACGATATACACATGCAAAATGTTCATTGACAGAGGAAGCTCTCAGTTAAAAGCTTTTAGCTGAGAAGCAGGCTTTGTCTCAGTGTGGGCGTTAAGGTGCATTTTCCTCTATGGGTATATTATTTACGCAATTTTTTTTTCTAAATGGATTCTAGCCTAAATGGAGGTTTAGAGTAATCAATTTTGCAACAAATAATCATATAATAAATAAATAATTCATTCGAAGCTTTTCTGTGTACCTTGGCTTCAGATAGGGGTGGTGGGGGTAAAGTGGACAGGTGGGGTAAAGTGGACAGGGTACAGTTTCATGGCTTGTATTGTTTTTTCAAATGTTTCAACGATTGAAGCTTATGCCTAAGCATGAATCATTATACTTTTGCTGATCTTGAACATTAAAATCAAATATACCTCTTCAAGATGACAAAAACTTTAAAAATCACGTGAAAAATCGGAAATGATGTAAAATCTGCTCTTAATTGCTAAGGTTTTCTCGTAATTTATTTTCAAATTATTACAAGTTTTACTCCCTAAACCAATAAAGTCCACGTAGAAGAATATATTTGACCGAAAAAAAAAATTAAATTTTGTAAAAAAACAAGTTTTGGAAATAATTTTAACAAAATTAGACCGTGGGGGTAAAATGGACAATCGGTTCAAATTTCACCAAAATTTCATATTTTTTTTGGCAAACTTCAGAATCATCAGCCGACATACCTATCATGAGATAATTGAAGTAAAAAGTTATGAAAAAATATTTTATATTAAGAAAATATAATTTTCATCCAAAACAGTGCTTGTTTTTTACACTATTTTTACAATAATTATTTAAGTGTGTTTCTAAGTTTGTATTAAAAGTTTGAAAACAACAAAATAAAGGTATCGTATGAAATTTGATAGTTTGTGTTTAAAAACATAGAAACAATATGTTGTTATATAGCTTTTGACGACTTGTTCATTTTACCCCATAGATTGTCCATTTTACCCCCACCAATTTTTTTCACGCTATTTTGATGCACGATTTGGTGAATAAAATAATCAAAGAAAATAATATTTTTTTAAAGGCAACCCCTTACAAGATTTCTAGAGTATATCATTACCTTCCATGTTACTCGGAAAAGCAGATGGATTTTGCCGCATTTCCGCGGGAAACGATCAAAATGCTTAAGTTGTCCACTTTACCCCCACCACCCCTAGTAGGATTTTCTTATCATTTTGGGATTCCGAAGTGTTCTGAAATCTTTCATAAGTGCATTTGGACATTCATGAGCCCAGAGAAGAGAATTGTCAGACAAAAGAGACCCACAACAAGCAAGGTAGGTGACAAAACCAAAGCTTCATTTGTTGTGTGCTATTCAACTCGTGAATACTACCGAATACCACGTTATCAAGAAAACTTGCAGAACTGCTTAAAATCTGGAGTCACTGTTAGCAGCGCCACCACGGATGTTTGACGATTCGAAGTTACCCGTCGAGAATCGCAATAATTCCAGAGGTGAAAATCTCCTAAGCTAGTGCTAGTGGTTATCCTATTCTGTTCAAATTGGGACAAACACATGTCGCATGGATGGATTGTTGCAACAAATACTGGTTGCGACTTTATTGTGGAATTTGTTTCAGTGTTGTGACATTAATACCAATGTTTATGCAACATTACTTACTTCAGTAAAGGTAAACCGTTCAAATGGTATTAAACGACTGAAGTAATCTGCACTATACATTATGTAATAAATTTTAAATGAATTTGAAGTAAATATTTGTACAGTTTCGGACAATAAAAATGCACCAAAGCCGTTTTCCCATACAAACCAGAGCTGCACAAAATCAGTGTTGTCAGTTGACTATTGATATTGCACCACCGTCACTATCACTGCAGCCCGATCAATATCAGGGCGACAATGACAGGTAACGACTTGATATTGACCGACGCTCTAGATCCCTATCATTGCAAATTTACTGATGTTTTTGTGATTTTAGCTAAAACTCATTTTTTTCGTGACAAACGTAAAATACTAGTAATGTTAAACCACATTTTAAAATTTCATTCTGGTAATCCTTAAGGGGCTGTTCATAAACCAAGTAGACTTTTTGGGGGGAGGGAGGGGTCTGGCCAAAGTCTACGCTCCATACAAATTTCAAAATTTTTGTATGGACAAAAGTCTACGAGGAGGGAGGAAGATTGTCTGAGATACCCAAATTTTGGCCTACGTGGTTCATGAACAGCCCTTAATTTGGATTTTGGAAAGAATTTTCAATATGGCCTATCGCTGATATCCACACACTATCACAGTCAGACCTGTTCTGATGGAAAATGAAAAGTGACAGTGACGCCATAGAGCGCACGCTGACTTGGATCGCAGTCGGCCTATCAAAATCAGCGATTTGCTACTCTGCCGTTCTACGCATAATTGTCCCATGTTATATGGGATGCCCATATAACATGGGACAATTGGGCATAGAACGGCAGTACTAGTCAACTTTAGATTGAAACAATGGTGACGTCAAATTATTATGGCGCTTTCGGTGAAAATGTTTCTTGTGTGATGACAAATGAATTTGCTGAAGAGACCAACATGATTTGACTTCAGCATTTTTAGATATAAGATTTTTTGTCTTGGTGCATTTTTATTATCAAAATACAACCTTCTGTAACTATTGCATCAATAGCTATCACCGAACTTTTTCAATAGTTTTAAAAAAATGGAAATTTTTTGTAGTATATCACAGAAAAATGAAAATAATCGGTTGTATTGCTCATTGCGGAGATTTGTAGATTCTGGCGCAAAAAAATATTAGGCTTATTTTTAGCGTAGATGTATTATAAATGTTTGTTTACAAAATGCAAAACCTCGCCAAAGGTGTACTCAACAATGCAGTGTGAAATATTCGCCAGCACACGGTCTGTTTTCACATCTGTGGGCCCACGCAAGAAAAATCCACGCAACTAATTTTCGCGCAGGAGTCTAAACAGGTGGAATCTCCGCAATAAAATAGCTGAGATATGGCAATCTGAATTTGACTACATAGTATGTATGGGAAAACGGCTTGGTGCATTTTTATTGTCCGATTCTGTATGTTTGCATTCACTGACGAATAAACATAAGCGTTTGGCCTTAGAGGGTTAATTACTATTATGATTATGAAAAAATCCCAAACGTGATTGAATCGAGCAATCATTTTTCAAAACCTGCGAGACCTACCAGGATTTTTGTTTTGCTCCTGGTGCGGGAATGACTGCCCAGGGGGTTGCCTGTCCGTGAATCTGTTTCGGTAGCCTTCGGCCAAAAAACTGACCGATATCCTCGCAGCGTGTCGTCCTGATTCTGAAAGAACTCAATATTATCCTTACAATAATTGATTCAGAGAGCGCCATTCATTCGTCCGAAGAACACCGAAATTGCAATTTTTCAACGTGATGATTTTTCATCCATCTCCGAACAGTTGAATTAGAAATAGATTAATTTTAACAGCTTCCGTAAATCTTTTTTATCTTGCTGGATAATGCCCGACCGAGAGAGAAAAAAAAAAAACAACCCAAACCGATCAAAGGAGTCATGTGCGTGACTTCCAGCGCCGTCGCCGCCGCCACCGTCAACAGAATGTTACACAAATCTAGGTGTGCTTTGCTTCGCTCGTTTTTGCTTTCGTGTGGCTGGAAGTTGTAGGCCCAGGAAAAAAAGGACGATCTTCTTGCCCTGATACCTAACATAGGGTATTGGTTTCCTTGTTAAGCATGTGGCTCCCATTTTCATCCTACGAAAAACAAAGGAATGAAGCACTGTTTGTTTTGTTTCTTATTTTTGTATTTTTTGTTAGAAGTGAGCACGCATGAAAACAAAAAGAACGGAATCAATCGGTGCCGTAATTGCTTGTTTTCGAATAGGATGAATATGGGAGCGTGAGATTACTGATGGCACACATACCCTATACGAAATGAAAATAATCACAAGGAAGAGGGCACACGCGCCTGATGCTGCTTCGGTTTTTCCTCCCGTTGTTGTCGTCGTCTTCGTCGCTGCGATCTTCGGATCGGAGAAGCAAGCCGCACAGATGTGATCCTGATCGCACAGCTGACGTCGTTGCCGGGGAAACTCATCGTTGAAATCGATGGTATCCTAGCAATCCTAGCATATGAATACGTTGATCACACCAACTCGATTATGAGTAGCCCGCAAAAGTGATGATCGTTCATTTTTGCGTTTTATGAAAACCCGATCGTAGTAGGTCTAGGTCGATGGGCGCGTGTCGGGCACACTTCAAAATTATGCAAATTAAAATGTGTACCATGCATGCTCTGTTTATAAGCCGGGCGATTTGTTTAAATTATTCATCCTTCTTGATTATGGGTTAGTTAGACGAGAAGTTGCAATGCGAAGATGAGATTTGATGCACGCGTTCCGTTGAAGGAAACGAACAATTTTCAAATTTGTGCACCATTTGTATCTCACTGGATTTAAAACAGGCACATGCAGCGCCCAGACCGGATCCCTTGCGAAGCTTGCTAATTGGAATTGTTGTTATCGTTGTAGTTACAAACGTTCAAATTCATGTTCGCACCACAAAGTTTTTTTTCATCTTTTTTTTTAAGTTATCGAGGAGTAAAATCTTTAAATACAATTTCCAATGTGTACCATATTTTCTAAATATTTTTGCTCATGTTAATTTTAACTTTGAGCTAGTTTTTCACACAATTTTAAATCCAAAAAATTGTATTACATTCCATTCCGCCTTTTTGAATTATGTATATGGCTACTGTTCAGCCAATATAGAGCGCATCAGTTTTACAGTAGTATTGATACAGTACGCGAGCTGAATAAACGAACCATAATGTTACTTGAGTGGTGTTTTAATTGTGTTTTTTTTAATATAATTTTTCAACTAGACGATAAAAAAATCGATTACACCGTTCAACACTAAAGACTGTCTGTCTGTCTGTCTGTCTGTCTGTCTGTCTGTCTGTCTGTCTGTCTGTCTGTCTGTCTGTCTGTCTGTCTGTCTGTCTGTCTGTCTGTCTGTCTGTCTGTCTGTCTGTCTGTCTGTCTGTCTGTCTGTCTGTCTGTCTGTCTGTCTGTCTGTCTGTCTGTCTGTCTGTCTGTCTGTCTGTCTGTCTGTCTGTCTGTCTGTCTGTCTGTCTGTCTGTCTGTCTGTCTGTCTGTCTGTCTGTCTGTCTGTCTGTCTGTCTTTCTGTCTGTCTGTCTGTCTGTCTGTCTGTCTGTCTGTCTGTCTGTCTGTCTGTCTGTCTGTCTGTCTGTCTGTCTTGAAATCCTACAATAAGAAAGATTATAGTTTACGATCGACTCTCGAAAATAAATTAGATTAAAATGGCTTTCCGTAAAATTTTATTGCAACCGGAGCGCCACAACAATACCAATCCAGCCTTTGTTCCTCTCAGAAATCGATTTTCGAATAAATTCCCTTATGCGTCTCTCTCGGTCCGTGGGTGGTAAAGTCGGAATTTCTTTTCGCGGGATAATTATTTTCGCTGGGACAAAAGAACCTTCCACCCGGGAATCCATCCGAAATAAAGCGATAAAATTTGCCACGGTCCACCAGTAGTATGTAGTAAGTTGATCCTTTCGAAATTCTCACCTAGGGAAACGGCCTCCTTCGTTCGTTCGGTTGAAAATACGATCGCATTGCATCAACGCCCAACAACAAAAGCCTACTTTGTGGGCGATCCTTTATGTGCTGTGCGTGTAAGCATAGAGAAAAAGGAGATCATTGGCCATTGTTATGATTTACGCTCGGCAGGAGAATTTTCCCACTTGATTAAGTCCCAAAAGACAAAAAGCCGGCTCCGAACCGAACGCACGAAAGTTTGAACGTTTTTTGGTTGTGACTTGTGGCGTTAACCGAGCTGAACGGACCAATCTTACACCTTACACCCGAGAAAGAGATTTCACGCTTGTCTGCATGGTCCTTTTGCTTCTTTCTTACAGTAGAATCGTCCAACGCACTTTTGGTGGCGAAAAATCTCTACAAATTGTCTCACGGCTCCTGAAAGCGAACATGAAAGATGAAAGCA
Source organism: Aedes albopictus (assembly GCF_035046485.1). Taxonomy (NCBI): domain Eukaryota; kingdom Metazoa; phylum Arthropoda; class Insecta; order Diptera; family Culicidae; genus Aedes; species Aedes albopictus. Next base: position 334,330,485 of record NC_085136.1, on the reverse strand, counting down.
GGAGCAAACAATGTTCAAATCTCCTGAAGAAACAGAAAAAAATCTGCCAACAAGTCAATTTTCGGTTGTGTAATTCAATATTTACCCTCCGAGACGTCACAACTTGCCTTGGAGTGATCGGGATCCTCTTCTGATCTGCTACCAAGTTTGTACCCCGAAACTCAAAGGTGGTCCGCTGAGATGGCGAAATGGTTGCGTGTAGAGAAAAACGTGATTTCGCTACCGTGCTGTGCTAGACACGTGTTGTTTCGATATGGCAAGCGCGTTAGATTTTTTTTCTCGTTTCGTGGAACAGCTGGGTCCATAACCCATAGATCGCCCTTTCCAAGGACCCCGACGACGACGACGTCGGTAAAGGATTAAAGAGTGATCCAAAAACCCGAAAGCTGATCAGTCATCGGTGATCTGGATTGCACCCGCTGCGAGCTGCGAACCGTCAGAAGAAAGCACCCTTTGCTGCTAATCTAGTGGGCATTGAAGTCTCCCAGCAGGCGATGCTTAATAATTTCATCTCACCGCACGAAAACGATCGCTCAGCTCAGTTGGCTGCGACTTGAACGAATGAGTGGGTAGGAGGAGAAAGGCGTCAGCAGCGCACATCTCACGCCGCATTACGGAGCCGTTTATAACTTCCGAAAAGAGTTGAAACCGAGCCTGTCGGAAAGGCCAACAGGAAATGAGAGTAGATTATGTAAATTTCGTGTTTCCTTTGGTGACCTTTCCTTCCGGCTCACGAGCAACCCCAAAAATAAAACGAATGCATCCTGCGCAGCGTGAAAATCTTGCTGCTCCATGGAAGTGAAATGCATGAAAATTGGTGTTTCCTTTATAGGGCGTATATAATGCATCAAACCCATCTCTTTCCTCAGATTAGTGTGTGTGTTTTGTGCGAAAGAAGATAATTGCTGTGCTGTAAGTACGAATCGAAAGTACAGTTACTTGGACCGGAACCAACACGGAAACCGCCGCCAACTGCGATCAAGTGGATTAAGGGTCAACCGTACCTCGTGCCATCTGACGGCTCCGACGAACCCTTCCAGGAACTCCGTATACAAACAAATACAATGTAGTAGCCCATCAACAGGTACAAAATAGGACGATAATTATTATTCTACATAGGATTGCAATTAATTGCTGTTTAAGGGTTAAATAAGGACGGAGGGGTTCCTCTCGACAGCAGGTACTGAATGCTTTCAGCTGTTGCGGTTTCAAGGACATTTTGACACGCTAGGAAAATCTAGGGCATCTCGTCCGAAGGAGAATTTGCTAGTGGCATTGAGGCGTAGCAGTGTCCAACCCCTTGTGCCGCATGACTTCTAGAATCAGGAATCGCATGCTTGGATTGGAAGCACGTGTTCTGTCATCTGCTTGGTTGGTGATTCCGAAGTTAAATACATTCCTAGTGTTTGCCTTTCTCGTACACCAGAGTATACTGAAAGGCTATAAGTTCACTCAAAGATCGAGTTTTCGATAGAAGGCTCGGAGAGTCGAGTCACATATACCAATCAACTCAGTTCGCCGAATAGAGATGATATCTGTATGGGCGTATGTATGTACATATGTATGTCTGTGCGCAAAAAAGTTCACTCACTTTAAAGGCACTTACCAATGGCCAATTTTACGGATTATAGCTTGAATCGAACCGGAATTTCACCGTATTATTTGCTGGTTTGCTATTGAACATGGTCCGGATCGGTCAAGGCGTTCCGGAGCTATGGGCATTTTAATGATCCGGACCAGCACCGGTAGAACTGAGCCGGAGTCGATGGAACGAATGATTCGACATGGAGTTCAGAGAGGTTCTGAAGCAGAAGAACGTAACGCGGACGGTAATTCTGCAGCATGGAACCTGGATGGACATGGAGCGATATAAACAGAAGCAGAAAACACGCCTCTTTCGGAAGTAAAAAAACTGGAGCAACATTTAAAAAGGGCCCAAGTGCCTTTTTTCGAAAACGCTCCGTAGGGCCTAACAGCAGCCCGCCCGCAAATGAACACCATTATCCGAAAGATCCATGTTTGCTCTCAGGCTTATTCTGCGCGGCGTGTGAGGTGAGACGGACGGTTTCGTCTCACGTGACGTGAGACGACTAATGTAAATCAAATGGGGCGAGTCGACTTTTGTCACCTCATTCGACTCGCCTCACCTCACACGCCGCGCAGAATAAGCCTGTCTATCTGATAACGGTCTTAGTTTGTGTGAATAAGCCAAGGGGACGGCAACCTATTTTTTCACTATGGAGTTTGACAGGTTGGATTGTGCCTCCTTACGGGGAGCATAAATTTATGCTCCAGCCAAAATATTCACCAATACTGTCGTGTAATTTGAATGTTTACCTTTTTACGAGGGATATCGGTGCAAAACGTGCACATCACATTAGATCTCATAAAAGTGTTGATCATGACAAAGCGACATTAATTGATAATTTTCTATTTCCGCGTGTCGATGTTTAGGTAAAGTTCCTACAGAGAGTGGGAATTGCTTGTGAAAATACACACAACACCTCTTTTCACAACTTTGTTCGCCAAAGTGCGTTTTTCCTTATTTTCTCCCGCTGCTGTATTAAGTGAATGTTGGTATTAGTGAGCAGTGATTGCGCATGATAAGCGGCAACAAAATCAGATCACCGTAGCACCTCCGTGGAATAAGCTGATGGGGACTTACTAGTGACGTTTGAAGTCATTGTTTACCAATGCTTGTATTCCCTTTTCAAATGTTGCCTAGAAGAAGCGGAGTGCGAGGAAATGGAACTATTGTGCCGTTCTCAAGAAACGTGGTTGTATCAGAAGCTCAACGTACGAACGGACGTTATGTGATTGAAAGGCGAAAGAAGTGTTTTTTGAAACGACTAAGTCCAGTTTAGCAAGCGACGGGAAACAAGGAGCGCAACTGGCAAGAGGGTAAGTTAATCAGTAGAACGAGCTTGGGCGTGATTGAGAATGGAGAACGACAACCGCAAACCGAGTATTGTGTAGTAATATTGTTGATTCATGAGTTATCATAGATGTGATTTTATATCTAACTAGCTGTCCCCGGCAAACTTTGTCTTGCCTACTGCGTTTTTTGACGTTTCAAGTCCCTTGCCAAGCGCCCAAGTCCCCGTTCAAAATGTATGAGACCCCGATTTTCAAAAACTCTGAATTTTCCAAGGATTTTTCCCATGTTTTTGGCCTCATACACCTTCCTTGGGTGAAAACTAACAGCACAAAACTTTGACGACCCAAATCGGACCACCCGTTCGCAAATTATGCGCGGTCCCACGTATGCCACTGCATTTTTATATATATAGACTAGCTATCCCCGGCAAACTTTGACTTGCCTACTGCGTTTTTTGACGTTTGAAGTCCCTAGCCAAGCCCAAGTCCCCGTTCAAAATGTTTGAAAACCCGATTTTCAAAAACTCTCAATTGTCCCAGGTTTTTTGCCTCATAAACCTTCCTTGGGTGAAAACTAATAGAACAAAACATAGACGACCCAAATCGGACCATCCGTTTGCAAGTTATGCGCGGTCCCACGTATGCCACTGCATTTTTATATATATATAGATAGATATAGATAGATATAGGGTAATTCGCCAATTGTTGAACACTACCCAAATGTTGAACAGTTTTTGAAAATGTTATTATAAATTTAACTTAAGTAATTTTCCAGCAACGTAAACGTATGATCTAGATGCGTATACATGTGTGTCATGATATTGCTCCAATAAAGTTATAAAGTTATACATATTTTACGTCAAAAATATCGATTGAAAGTTTTGTACCGCTAATGACACGAAAACTGCACAATTCTTAAGATTAATTTTAAGAAATTGCTGTTACGAAATAAGCTTTGCTGGCAAATCGACCACAAATATCAAAGTCACACCACAGTTACAATAACTGGAAGGATGTCCTTAACAGTTTAACATTGTTTAAAATCACATTTTCATTGTAATTTCATTTGAAAAAAAAAATATTTTTCTTATCACACTATCATTATGCAGCTAAGATCCAATTGTTGAACACTAGCATAACCTACGATGTTAGCATGACTGCCAGATATTTTTTTTTCACTTCACCATTTTCAGGAGCGATCCACGGGTTTTCAAAGTATTTCAGTGTCGTTCCTGGGGTATTCTAGGGAGTTGACTGGGTCCCATGGGTTTCCAGGGGTATTTCAGGGGCTTTTGAAAGCGTTCTTTTCTTCTGTCACTTTCGCTTCTAGTCAAATCTTTTCAGCCATTTTTTGCATTTGGTTCTGTTTAAAACGATTTTCAGTCCACTAGAGCTCTCTTCAAATGGGAAGCGATTCCTTGGGAACGTCCATAAATTACGTCACGCTTTGAGGTGAGAGGAGTTCAGCAAAGTGTGACGACCCGTACAAAAAATCAGAGGTCCCATACAAAAAGTGTGACATAGGAGGAGGGGGGGGGGGTTAAAATGGACAATTATTGCGTGACGTATTTTATGAACGCTCCCTCATTTGAATGAATTGTCACTCAAATGACTAACTGGGCGCAAAACACGAAAAACCCGGAAAAAATTCCGCCAGATTGAAAAAATATTGGATGTCGGGTCAAAGTCGGATCAAATTTTATCTAATGTTGGACCACTGTTGGACCCACATCGGATAACTGTTGAGTCTACGTTGGGTTTGGTGCACAAAATAAAAACAGGTGAATGATAGGTTGATGTCGGGTTATACGTCATCAATTACGAACAAAGCTTCAACCGTTCAACAATTAGCGAGAACCGTCCAACATTAGGATGAGCAAATGTTCTATTTTCTCTTAGAAAATGGAATTTAAGGGAATACAAATCCAATGGGCAGTATAAGGAATAAGTAGATCTAGACGTTCACTGGATATTTTTCAACTTAAGTGGAATTATGCACGGAAAAACCAACGAAAACAAAAATGCGAGTACTAACCGTTCAACAATTGGCGAATTACCCTAGATGTACCTTGGTATACTTGTTACATCTCGTCGAATCGAGTACGAGACACTGAAGACACGACTGAAGACGACCTTACAGTTGAGGTCGAAATACGTATCAGTCAAAGGATGCAAAAGGACAGCACTTAACCAGATTTTCTTTTACGTATGATACATCTGTTTCTCTGTTCAGTACTCAACAAAATAATTCCAAAATTTTGCAATTCATATTTAAACGCCTTCAGATTGTCTAGTCTAGTCTAGTCTTGGCTACACAGGGGCTAGGCCTAAAGCTATGTTCATTTAGAATCCGGAATCATGTCACATTTTCAAGTGGCGCTCTCAATGAACATAATCATCATTCTTTTGCAGCACTCTGATCATACACTAATCCTCTTTAAATGGTGAAAATTTCATCGATTTTCTTGCAAAAGTTATTTCAGATTGAAGACAAGAGGAGGAAAAATTGCACAAACACGTTGAAAATTTAGCGTGGTCAGGTACGACAGTCGCAAAAAATGTTAATATCGTCAAAACCATTATGTGTTATGTGCACAGATGTTGTTAACCATGGCATAAGGAAGTGTCATCGGAAGAAAAAAGCTTGGGTTCATTGATAAATCTGCTTTGAATTTGAAGATTTGGCAAGAAGTTCGAAATCTGGGCATGGTTTTTTCGCAACAAGATGATGAGAACCAATTCATACAAGGATGACAGCCTCAAGTATCGCGTGCAGCTTTTCAAAAACGCACACAAGGGATATTTTGATGAGCTGCCATGACAGCCCACACTGGGGCAGAACTGAAAATACATGGAAAAAACCTCTAGCTCGTCGGGATGTCGTGATACTCATTTGGCGTCTTCAGAGAAAATATTTCTATGAACATGGTCGATATTCTGAGCGGTAGTCAATTTTTCAAACGTTATTCGCATAAAAGTCCTATAAGTCATTTTGGACAAATTACATTTTAGCGATATGGTGTCTTCGGCAAAGTTGTTCGGCTATTTATGCTGACAAAGTTTGCTGAAGACGTCAAATTACCAAAGCCTACTATTCTTGAGATATTAACCGATGTATAAAATACCAACCTAAAATCGAAATTTTTCATTAAAATACGTTTTTAAACAAATTTAATGTCCGTTTTCGAGTTATAGTCCCTTTTCGAAACACATGGTTTGCTCTCTGCAATTACTTAAATAGTTTTTCAAAGTTTTTATCCCTGTATGTTCTGCATCTCAGTTATAGGTTGATGATAAACAAAAATAAATTATTTGAAATTTGACTGTAAGATAATGAGAGCAAAAAGTTTGTCGCAAAATGGGGCTGACAAAATCGGGTCCTTACTGTATAAATTTTGTACTAATTTACTCAAAACAGTAAACTTTAAACCCAATTTAGAAAAAAATCATTAAATCTCATGTCTGTGAAAATTTTTTACATGAAAGCTAAAGTATTGTTTTGGTGATTGCCGATGAAAAAACTTGCCCGAAGTTGTCCGACAGCAAGAACGTCCTATATACATTTTGCGTGATTTTCGGGAACTTTCTATATAAAATCAATGCATATTTTATTTTTTCCAACAAATTTCCTCAATATATGTTTTATTTTACTATTTTTCATTATTATAACTCGAAAACGGACATTAAATTTGTTTAAAAACGTATTTTAATGAAAAATTTCGATTTTAGGTAGGTATTTTATAAATCGATTAATATCTCAAGAATAGTAGGCTTTGGAAATTTGATGTCTTCAGCAAACTTTGTCAGCATAAATAGCAGAACAACTTTGCCGAAGACAGCATATCGCTAAAATGTAATTTGGCCAAAATGACTTATAGGATTTTTATGCAAATAACGTGAGAAAAGTTGACTGCCGCTCAGAATATCGACCATGTTCAAAGAAATATTTTCTCTGAAGACACCAAATGAGTATCTCAACATCTCGACGAGCTAGAGGTTTTTTCCATGTATTTTCAGTTCTGCCCCAGTGTGCAGCCAGAGACGTTCAGTGGTATCGTCACAGATGGGTAGTGTTTATCAACGAAAAAAACCCGATTTAATCCACCTATGGTGAACAGAACCCTTACACTTATTAAAACTATTGTTGTATTATTTGTATTTAACATATTTATTTTGTGTAATGGACCAAAAGTTCTAGAAAATATTGTGGATTTGGCATCTAGTGAATTGGTTTCCAAAATAGCATCGTGGACCATGGACTAAACTACCAGAAATGCCAGACACCTTCTAGAATCTTGTGTGAAATTTAAAAAAAATAGCTTACATATTCTGGAATATTGTATCTTTTGTTAACTGCCAGAAGATCTTGAATCGATTAACAAATGGATAAGAAAATCAGCGAGATATACTTTGTCTAATATCTCTTAATCAGTCGATTAAATTAGCTCCGAAGTACTTGGTACTCATGGTTATGGTGCAAAAAGGACAAAAATGATACATCTACTAAGTTAATCAGTTTTGGTATTAGCTAGTTATTTTCGCTGTCCGGTTCTTGCATTTTTCCCACAATATATAAATTCAAAGCTTTTATTTAACATATTGTTAGTTTTCATAAAATTCCTGTGTATTTGTAATTTGTTATTTATAATTTTATTGAAAACAACAATACATTTTGTCAGCATTATTTATTAAAAAATAATTTCCCATAGACTGGTCAAAAACTAATGCAAGATAACAAGTAAGTGAATAGATTAATAAAAAAAAAGAATTTATTGAAATACTCTTCGTAAGATATCTCAGTAATCAAATGTCGAATCGAAATAAAATTTCAGGGCCTTATACAAGGATATTGTAGCTTTCATTTGGTGCTTAGAGAACCCAAAACGGTTGACAGACAGCTGAGATATTTATTATGGTACCCTTGATCAAAAATCTCTCAAAAAGTTAACCTTACTCCCAAGTACTCTTTGAAAGATATCTCGGTAACCAAATGTCCAATCCTAATAAAATTGTATAGGGTTCTACTAGAATGTTGTAGCTTTCATTTGATGCCAGGATAACCAAAATCGGTTGACAGACGGCCAAAATATTTATTCTGATACACTTGGTCAAAAATCTCAAAAGGTTTAGTTGTATAAATCCTACTCTTCGAAAGATATCTCTGTAACCAAATGTCCAATCAAAATGAAATTTCTGGGCGATTTACTAGGATGCTGTAGCTTTCATTTGGTGCCAAGAGAACCCAAATCGATCGACAAACGGCCAAAATATTTATTATGAAACACTTGGTCAAAAATCTTAAAAAGTTTAGATGTATGACTCATAAGTACTCTTCGAGAGATATCTCGGTAACCAAACGTTCAATCGAAAAAAAAAAATCGTTCTACTAGGATGTAGTAGCTTTCATTTGCTTCCAAGAGAACTTAAATCGGTTGACAGACGGCTGAGAAACGTGCGTGACTTTTTTTTGTAACGCACATACACACACACATACACATACACACACATACAGACATTTGCTCAGTTCGTCGAGCTGAGTTCATTGGTATATGAGACTCCGCCCTCTGGGCCTCGGATCGAAAGTCGGTTTTTCGAACGATATTTATACCCTTCTTATGGGTGTAAGAAGGGTAAAAACACTCAAATTTCGCGTTTTCTCAATTCACTGAATTGCCCCTCATTTCGCAATAAAAAAAGTTTGGCAATTTTTCTTCGGAATCCTAGTCAGACTAGTCAAGGCACTCAGGACACTGCAAAGATGACCTGATTGTTGAACAAACGTGCGGAAGGGGTTGTTGCTAAAATTTACCACCGTTGTGCATATTTTTAGAGAGGTCAACACTGAAAAAGTGAGAAAATGTGTGAAAAATAAAAATAAATAATTTCAATGATATTTTTCCATGAAAGTACAATAAATAACCTTTGTTTTGTGGAGCGGACCTGGTGTGGTGATTAGAACACAAGACTATCACGCCGAGGACCTGGGATCGAATCCCACTCCCGACATACTCACAAAAAGTGGGTTCTTCCTTCGGAAGGGAAGTAAAGCGTGGGTCCCGAGATGAACTAGCCCAGGGTTAAAAATCTCGGTAATACAGACAAAAAAAAAACCTTTGTTTTGAGGGCTTTACCTTTTATGTTTGTTATTCCATCCCTAAGATATACGTGATTTTGTCATTCCGGATTCTAAATGAACATAGCTTTACTGTGCAGTGTCATTCAATCACAGAGAACAAACATCTAAGTCCAATTTCAAAACTTTGTGGTGAGAGGCGTTGCATGAGGGCTTCAGGGACTTTTTTGGGGGATTTCGAAGCGTCTCAGTTGTGTTACATGGGGTCCGTTGCGGTTTTATGGGGATTTCGAATGCATTAAAAATAGAGGATTTTAGGCGCGTTTAAGACGCTTTACGCAGGCGTTTTCTGAGAGTCTCAGGTCTCAGGTGCGTTCCATGGGGTCCGAGGGGATTTTAGGGGTATTTCCTAGGCATTTCAGGAAGCTTCAGAGGATTTTTTGCGGATTTAAGAAACGTTACGCAGGCGTTATGTAGGCGTTTTTTGGGGGTTTCGGAAGGTCTTAGGTGCGTAACATGGGGTCGATGGGGGGTTTAGGGGGGTTTCTAAGGCATTATAGAGAGCTGCAGAGGATTTTGAGCGCGTTTCAGAGTTTCGGAGAGTCTTAGGTGCGTTACATGGGGTCCATGGGCGTTTTAGGGGATTTCGTAGGCATCTAAGAATGCTTTAGTGGATTTTTGACGAGTTTCAGAGGCGTTACGCAGGCGTTTTGAGGGTTTCGGAGAGTCTCAGGTGCGTTACATGGGGTCCAATGGGCCTTAAGGGGGATTTCGAGGGCGTTTCAGAAATCTTTCACTTGTCAGCACACAGTTGCATGAGGCTGTTTAAGCATGACTTTCATTCAATCATTCAAGGACACAAGTTATGCATGTAGATGCGATGACTTATGCTAAACAAAGTTTTTTGGAAACCTTAAACAGTCCCATACAACCCCCCCCCCCTCCTTCATCGCTCCCCACTGAGCACGCCCTATACTCTCCTCGCTTCTTATTTCCCGTAAACCAACCTTATCCATAATCTAAAACACTCTAACTGCTTTGAACACATTCAGATTCCATTTAGGTAACGTTACCTAAATGAAGGGACCTAAATATATTTTACTGGATTTAACCTAAATGGATTCGATAAGTAAAACAAATAAAACTATTTGAATTCCCGACCGAACCAAAAATCCGCGGAAGTAAGAAAACGTCGTATGTCTTAAGAATATCGTTTAGTTCACTTAAACTCCCTTCTCCCGCCGTAGAATTCATCCGCTGATTCTTGAAATTTCTTGACTGATTTCTGGTAGAAACTTTTTACAGTGACTGCCGTTTGAATTTTTATTTCTTCACAACTGCATACAACCTACTGCGATCGAAGAAAAAGGATTCCTTGGGCGATTCAGGCAAGGAATTTCCCATGCATCAAGACAGGTCGAGAAATTCCTTCTGATCTGCAAACAGCCTTTTATAAGAAACAAAGGATATTCTGAAATCCTAAACGTCCAAAAAAATCGAATCCCGGTGACCTCACCGAGCTCTGAACTCATAAATTCCACTCCGAGTGAAATTGAAATGTGCACCTTCAGATCAGGAGAAACCCCCTGCCCCAAGTCAGTCCGAATTCCTCACTCACTGATCCTATCGCACTCTCTGCGGCGTAGGTAGAACGAACGTATGCCCTTCCGAATAAAACTCGGCCCCAAGGTAATATTTTAGCCATGTTTATGGGTCCATCTGACAAATGTGACGTGGCGCACCGGGTCGGTCTCTGGTCCTCCCAAAAGACGCGAGGGAATAAGCAGAAGGACACATCGGAGGAGTTCATCATTTAGCGATCCATTGTTTGCTTGGATGTAAATGAAGGAAGGTTTTTGGTTCGGGTGAGCGATCTAAGGCGGCGAGACGCAATGTGTCCGCTGGGTCCGCTACGGGCTTGCTACGTCGGGTCCGCTGTGGGTCGGTGACCCTCGATTCTTAGATCGCTTCAGCCATAGGGGAATGAAGACATCCGCATCCGTAAGGAGGACGACATTAATAAGACAGCCAAATTGGCGACTGGGGTTTACGGGTTTCTTTTTTCGGGGGTGGTGGAAAAAAGGTTAGGGTTCCGTCATAACTCACACGCGGCTCGGTGCTAATTAGTAACGGGGCCAACTTGGATCGGGGATCTTTCTGCACTTTGGCACTGCATCCCATGTCTGCTGCCACGATGCTGCATGCAGTTGGTGTTTGTTTTAGCGCTTCTCGCGTATGCAAAAGCATGGCATGCTGTGACGGGCGGTTGTTTTTATCTTCATTTCTGGAAGGATTCGCTTGAAAAGGGTTACCGATCGAACGGGAAATTATGCACGACCGTTGCTTGGGCGATTCTGGGGATACGGGATAATGCTTGCACTGAGACTAACGGCGAAAAGATGACGAAGGTGTGCTGTTCTTGGAATGTTGTTGGTCCGGTGAGGGACGCGTGGTACGGTTAGCAATACTTCGTACTCGTTACCTACCTGTTCCTGTGGTAGGTTGGTCGATAACGGTCCTTGCTGGCTTTTTTTTTGCGTTTGAAAATATTCTATCAAAAAATTCTACAAATCGTCGTTAGCATATGTTGCCTATAGCGCACGTGCTCTTGCGCAGCTACGTCGATCAAAGCAGCCGGATCTGAATTCGAACATCCTCATAGTAATCCACTTCCACACAGCAAACGCGATTTCGTCGGTTTCGGACGACGAACCATCCGAAATTTGATCCCGAAAAGAGGCGAAGCGAAGTCGCTCCAAAAGTACCCTTTCCTTTTTTTCGATCGGGACGACCTACCGCAGGCAAACGTCGATCGTCGATCCCTAATCAATCGATACGCACTGTTCGCAACCGCCTAAAAGACCTCTAATTGATTATACCTGAGTGGGCCCATAACCGAATGAAGTAAAATTGGCCGAAAAAATGCGTTGTTTTGACCGTTCGCGACACGGTAGGCGTTGGAATAGGGATAAACATACCTACGTAAAAAAAAATAGATGTGGCATGTGCGTAGAGAGCTGCCGCGTCGGGTAGCGAAAAAAAGTGGTTGACTAGTTTTTGTCGAGTGTCCCCGTTATTTTTTTCTTCAGGCGTAATTAGATTCATAGTGAACCCTTCTTCTAAGAAAAGCGATTAAGGGTACTCTGTTTGCATTAGTATAGGTAACCGTAACCTTTACTTATTGGGCAGTTCCTAAAATTACATAACGTGCGTAAGTCGATGCAAAGGACCGCTTTCCGGGAACTGGTAAGACTAGAAAAACAGGAAGCCGGCCGATGGGAAGCAGCCAAAGTACAGCCCGTGGAAGGAAATTAAACATCTTTCTTCTCCACCGTGGACACCGGTCCCAACGAAATTATTATTTTCGGCTTGCTTCGATCGGTTCCGAAGTAAAGAAAAAATAACAACATTCTGTGGGGTGGCAAAAAATCAGCCTGTGTGTACTTGAAGCCACCTCAGGTGGGCTCGGGTTTCAAACGTTGTTGTTCGCATTTAGTAGTGGTCGTCGGTTGTCTTGGTAGCCATGACGATGACACTTCTTGGGAAGGAGCGACATCGTTGTCAACGGTGACGGCGACGTCGACGGCGTTTTTCTTGAACAGTGTGTGGGGTTTGGGACATTTTCCGGGTGATTGCACAATCGGTAACTGCCGATAATCGGTGCAGTTCAGTCTTTGAGGTAAAATCGGTGAACCGTTTTTTTCGAAATGAGTTGTGCGTTTTTGACAAAGCTTACGCAAACGCAACTCTTTTGGGTGGTCTTTCAGTGTCACGGTCATATTGTTGTACCGTGAGGCACAACTGAGTAGCGACACGAGACGTGACCCAATTCGCCAGCAGTAGCTCAATTCGGCCGGCCATATTCAAAACAACGCGGAACAAAGGAAACGTCTCTCACGATCCTGGGCATAAAAAGGGGGTGCTTTGTGAAAAAAAATAAGTCAGGGCTTTAACAAGGAAACTGAGGAACCTTTGAAGGGCGTTAGTAGGGATTTCAGGGACATTTCAAGGTATTTAAGAGTTTTCAGTTACAGGTGTTAGGTATCGTACACAAACTACGTAACGCTATAGGGGGAAGGGGGAGGTTAGTTTAGCGTAGCGTTACAATCCGTATAAAAACTTTTGGGTTGAAGGAGGTGGTCTGAGAAGGCTAATTTTAGCGTCACGTTATTTATGTACCATGACATACAGGAGTTTATGTGGATTTTAGAAGCGCTTCAATAGTGTGAAGCACTCTAGAGACCCCGTGCAACTCCTTGAAACCCTTGCGTCTCTGAGACCTCAATGTCCCCCTCAAACGCCATAAAACGTCCCTGAAATTCATAAAAATGCTCCTAAGACCCCATTGAGGCCATTTGAAACACCACTGAAATCACCTGAAACCTTCTGGAACCCCCTGACACCTCCTGAAGTGCTCGTGAGACCTCCTGGTACCCCCTGAAGCTCCCCTGAAATGAATCGCCCCTGAGACCTCCAAAACGCCCTTGAGACCCTCTGAAGCTCCTCTGAAACCCGCAGAGATTCCCCAAGAATCCCAAAGGACCATTTGAAAAACCCTTGGAGTCACCGTGAAACCCCCTGGAATGACTTGAAATGCTCCTTAGACCCCCTAAAGCGTTTCTGAGACCACTTCGAGTCTTCTGGAACCCCCTTGATACGCTCCTGAGATCTCCAATTACCCGCCTGAAACTCCATGAGACCCCTTGAAACGCTCCTGGAACCCTCTGAGAATTCCAAGCCCCCTGTAAAAACCCTGGGAACTCTCCAGGAACTTCCCAATGCTCCCTGAAACGCTTCTTAGGCCTCCTGGTGCTCCCTGAGACCTTCAGATACCTCCATTTAGCCCTCTAAAATACCTCTGAGGTCTCTTGAGACATCTTGAAGCGAGAGACGAACCAGCCAAGGGCTGAAAGTCTCTCAAATAAAGATAAATCAATCAATCAACCTTGAAGCGTCCTTGAGGCCCCCTGAGACCCCATGATGCCCTTGCGACTGAATCGCCCCTGAGACAAGTCCTTTTGCCAGGGATGGGAGCACTCACTTGCAAAGAGTTACATTCACTTGTCACTATCTCGGTTCCGAGGTATGCTGTCAAAAGAAAAGTATGAAGGACATCCACTTCGCAATTTTATCTAAAAGTTTGCCGAATACCGTAAAGGCCGTACACGTATATCATAGTTGTGAATACCGGGCAACTCACTGGAACAATCCGTTCCCAGCCATCTTAGCAAACTGCAGTAGAATCACTTGGCATAATACGGAACCTCACGGTGATGGCGTCTTGCTCCGCCAACAGTCCACTCGTCAATGAGGCAGCATCACACTGACGACGACCCCGTCATGGTGCTGGCTGTCACTGATGCTTGCTAGGGGAAATACACGCATGGGAAATGCTACTCAGCTTTGTTCATACCCCACAATAGTCTTGAGAACGACTCTCCACGCGATTAATGTAAATAACACGTTAACCCTTGAAACGCCCCTGAGATTTCCTGGTACCTCCTAAAACCCAAGAGACGAACCAGCCAAGGGCTGAAAGTCTCTTTAATAAAGACAAATCAATCAATCAATCTAAAACCCCCAAAACGCCCATCGGATCCCCTTGAAACCCTCCTCTTTGCGAATCTCTGGAAGATGCCCCAAGGTGCCCCAGGGACCCCATGGAATCCCTTGACTCCCTGAAGTACCCCTGAAACCTCTTAAACGACCCTAAGGTCCTCTGGAGCCCCCAAAGCCCCCTAAAACCTCCTGAGATCCCCTGGAGCTTCCTGAGACCTCTTGAGACGCCCTGAAACGCTAATGGAATCCTCCTGAAACTGAAACTACTTATGATCATCTGAAAAACCATTCAGACCCCCTGAAGCATCCCTGAGCTCTCCTCTCCAGGCATCCCCAGAAAACCCCCGAAAATGCCCCCTTTATTGAGTCATTCAGGTTCCCCTTTCTTCAACCCCCTGGGAACCTTTGAAATGCCCCTGGGACTGTCTACCCTGAAACCCTCCAGAGACCCCCTGAAGTACCCCTGGAGCTTTATGGTACCTCCTGAAACCCCAAGGGTCTCCCTAAACGCCCCCGCAACTTTCCTTTGCTGTATCCTCTCTCCTTTCTTCTGCATAATATTAGTTCGGAATAGCTCTCTCTCCTTTTATACAGAGCATAAAAGAGGTGCATAAATTAAAAGTGCATTAAAAGAAGTTTTAGTGTACAGTCAGGTCTTTTTTACGCGGTTTTAGCGATTGAATTACTCTCTGGTCATTTTGATAGATTGATGAGTGGAAGAGACAAAAATCATGGCTGTCTTACTTATGCAGAACTGTCAGAATGACCTTACAACAAACCTGACAATATGGTCACGGGGGTGAATCTTCATCACGAAAATCACTGCTCGTTTGGTAGCTGAACACTAGCGAACCTGGTGGTGGAAAGCTTTACCAACAGTGACCATAGGGAGACGGCATAGCCTGCTTTGATGATTTTTTTATTTTCCCATAGAAATTCATTCCAATCTAGTTCTCCGAGTGACAATTTCACGACTTCCACCTCGAAACTTCAAATTTGTTCGAAGATACACATCTGTTATAGTGTTAAGATTAATATAATGGCCTCTCCCTACTCCATACTACTCTTTCTCGTATTTGTTTGGCCTATCAATGACAGGGAAATTCAGTGATTTTAGACGGGTTCTAGGAGATTTTAGAAATTGGTAAGTAGACTCAAAAGGGATGTTCTCCTGAGATCCCTGGAAACGCCCTTGGAATTCGCGTAAAACTCCCTTGAAACTCAACCTCCAGGTACCCCTAGAGAACTCCGAAGCGCCCCTCTGTGACCCCCTGGAGCCCTTTGAAACCCGCAGAGACCCCTAGGAGCCCAGGATTCCTCTAGGACCACCTCTGAAACGCCCCTAAAACCCTCTGAAGCATTCCTGAGACCTTTTGGTGCATTCTGGAACCCCCTTGATATGCTCCTGAGTTCTTTTGGTTCCCCTGAAATGCCCTTGAGACACGCTAGGTCCCGTCTGCAAGTCTCTGAAACTCCTTGAAACGCTCTGAAAACCCAAACCCCTTGAAACACTCCTATGACGTCAAAGTACTTCCTAAGATTCCCTGAAACGATTCCGAGACCTCGTGGTCCCTTTAGAGATATCCAGTTACTTTTGAGAACCTGGGAAACTTTGAAAAGCACATTAGACCCCCTGAAGTGAGATTTTCTGATACTTTAATCCCTTGGAACACCTCTGATACCTCCAGGTATTCCCTAAAACCTCCTGAATTCTCTTAAAAGCCTTTCAGACGCTCCGAAGCGCCCCAGAGAACCCTTGGGATCCCCCTGAGACCTCTTGCGACCTCCTGAAATACCACTGAAACCTCTGATACATCTCTGAGACCCATTGATACCCTCTGAAATGATCCTCAAGCACCCCTGGGATCACCTGGAGTCCCCTGTGGACTCCTGTGATACTCTTTGCCGCCATGAAACGCCCATGAGCTCGTTGAGATTCCCCTGAAACTCCTTAAGACACACGTGCAGCCCTTGAGACAACCTGAAACATCCCTGAGACTCTTCTGGCACCCTTTTGAAACACCCAAGAACACTCCTGAGACCTTCAGGTACCTCCCTGACATCTCCTGGGAACCATTGAAGTGTCCCTGGAGCTCTCCTGAAACCTCCCAGAGACCCCTTGGATCACCCTGCGATCTCCTGAATCGTTTAGGGGAAATCAGGGGCTCCACGGTATACCAGGGAGCGTCAAAGTGATTTGAAGGACGTTTCAAGGAGTTTCAGGTATATTTCAGCGATGTTTCAGGCGGTTTCATAGGAGCACAAGAAGGATTTAATGGAATTTTGGAGGAGCTTCATGACGCTTCAGGGGGTTACATGGGGCGCTTCATGACCTAGGTAGCACCTAGGTAATAGAAGGGATGTTATCGCCAGACAAATTAGTACAGTGTGAACGAACAGGAACCGGTACAATGAAATCTCATTTTAGGTAGTGAGTCGGGGTGCACAGATAGAATTTATACCTAAATGGTTTCAGTACCTAAACAAACGATTCAGGGGGCTTTCTGACGAATTTCTGAGGCGTTTCAAGGATTTTCCGAGGTCTTTAGTAGAGGTTCTTCTGGAGGCTTCATGGACTTTCAGAAAAGCTTCAAAAGGTTGCAGAGAGGTTTAACAGGAGTTCAATGGAACTTTTCATCCATTTCAAGGCTCTTAGGGGATTTCAGATGGGCTTTAGGGGGCTTCATAGACTCACAAATGAGCTTCAGAGAGTTTCAGACAAGTTTCAAGGCGTTTCCAAGCGTTTCATGGTGCTTTGAGGCGAATTCAAATGGATTTCAAGGAGATTTAGGAAGCTGAGGAGATCTAGGTAGTTTCCGAGGGTCGCAGGTGAGCATTAGGAGGGTTACAGGAGGGCTTCAGGAGGTGTTCGAGGCCTCAGGGGGAATCACAGGCTCTAAAAGCGAGCATCAGGTGCGATTTAGGAGCTTTCAAAGGCAGGCACGCCCTGAGCATTTCAGGTGTTTCAGGAGGTTTCAAAGGGATTCAGAAATGTTTTAGTTGAGTTCCAGGAGGGTTTCTGAGACATTTCAAATGTGTTTCAAAGGCGATTTAGGGGGATTTCAAGTCTTTTCAGGGCATTTCTTGGGGTTTCTGAGGCGTTTTAGGGGGTTTCAGTGAGCTTTAGATGTGTTTAAAGGGCTTGCTCTCAGGCGAGCTTCGGAGAAGTTTCAAGAGGGGAGCAGTGTTTTTCAGAGGCGTTTCGATGCGCTTCAAGACGTTTTGAAGCGTTTCAAGGCGTTGAAGGTTGTTGATGGCTTTTCAGGGTGTTTCTGTAGGTTCAAAATGAGCTTTAGTTGACTTCACTTGTTTCATGGGAAATCAGAGGGGATTTCAGAGGCATTTGAATTCGTTTCAATGCATTTCAAAGCCTTCCTGGGCGTTTCAGAAGGTTTCGTAGGGCTTTAGAGGGCTTCACTGACTCTCAGATGAGCTTCTGGCAGGTTTTGATTCTTTCAGAGGTATTTCAATGAATTTAAAGGCGTTCGAAAGGGCTTTTAGAAGCTTCACAGGTTTTCTGGCGAGCTTCAAGCGGACTTCAGGAGGATTCAGAGTCGTTTAAATGTATTTACAGCCGTTTCAAGTCGTTTCAGGGCATTCATGAGGGTTTCAGGGGATTTAGGGGATTTCAGAGAAATTGAGAGGGCGGGAGCTTCACAAGCTCTCAGGTGAGCTTCATGGGGAGTTCAAGAAATTCCAGAGGCGTTTCAAGGCATTTCAGGAGGTTTAAGAAGGTTTTTAATGGCTTAAGAGGCTTTTGGGCGCGCTTCATGAGAGTTACATGGGGTTTCAGAGACATTACAATACAATTGAAGGCGTCTCCAAGTATTCTAGGAGCGTTTTAGAATGTTCAGTGGGGCTTTAGAGGCCTTAACTGGCTCCAGGTGAGCTTAAGGGAGTTTCAGGGCGTTCCAAATGGGGTTTCAGATGGGTTTGAAGGGGCTTTAGGGAGCTACGGAACCCCTGCGATGTCTGGAAACATAAAGTAATCGTCAAATCCGTCGAGTTATAGAAGCAGCTAGTTTTAGAGCATCGATCTGTAGAGAGTTTATTATATATCAATAATCAAACGAAAACCAAAAAGCATTAAAACTTCCCTGGAATCCATATCAAACCGACTCATATCGTCGGCTCAGTACCGTGCACCAACGGTCACATCCACCTGTCCACAAAATTCCCACATTCAGCAGGTTCGCCACCGTCGCGTTGTGCACCTTACTCCCATTCAGCGACCTCCCCTCATCAATATTTATGCAAATTGGTTCCCATTGTTTCGGTAAATGCTAAATAAACGCTCTCCTGGTCGCACCGGCAGCCCCGCGCACCGGCCTGCTTCGATGAATAAGGTGCTTCGGCACGCACCAAAAGCGCGCACTTCAACATTCCCCTGCAGAGCGCGGGCTCACTCATCCAAGCAATCGATGTGACACATATGGTCGTCGTCGCCTGCTACTACTGCTCTTGATGCGCGTTCCGGTACATAACCTGTTTGAAACGCGCGAGGGTCCTCCCCCAGCCTACTTTATATATGATGATGGTCCATTACTTTTCTCCCATTGGTCGCGTGGCACGTGTGTGCGGTGGTGGGTCACACCACTCATATACAACAGTCGTGGTCTCGTACCTCGTTTCATCTCAACGCCTTCTGGGTATTTTTTTTTTAATTTTCGATGGTGAAATAACCTTCGCAAACGATCGAATACCGGCGATGGGGAAGGACGATGAAATGCAACAACGGAAATGCAAGGATATCAGAAGGAACTGATGAGGTCGCTCCATCTACCGTATGTTCCAGTTTTCGCTGCGTTGCTTCACCTCATCTGATCCGATATGAAAGGAGGGACCTCTGTTTGCTTCCGACCCGTTTCGGAACCACGAAGGAAGTGGAATCGGAACAATGAATACATTTTAATCGATAGAAAATTACTTCTACGAATCGATGGAATTTCCGAGGTCAGTTTGCGTTGGAAGTCGGTGACGATACGACAATGTCCGGAATGTGCTTCTTTCCATCGCCTCCGTACAGTGACGATCTGCGCTCACCCAGTCCCAGTGTGAAATCAATCAAGTCATCGTCGTGTCCTCAGTACATTCCGCTAACCTCGTTGGAGTACGTTCGCAATTTGACCTACTCCCAGCAGCAGCAGCGGGTTAACATCAGTGTGGAAACGTGCGAAAGGATTGCTACGCCGCACTGGATCCATCAAAGAAGCCCGGGCAAAGCGTCACCACCATCGAAGGCGAAGCCTACTAAGAAACCCTCCAGCAAAAGCAGAAAGGTGATTCCACCGGTGATTCGAAGGAAGCGACGCCTGGCGGCTAACGCCCGCGAACGGAAACGGATGCACGCGCTGAACGATGCGTTCGATCGGTTGCGACAATATCTGCCCACCATTGGCAACGATCGCCAGTTGTCCAAGCACGAAACGCTGCAGATGGCCCAGAGCTACATCTCCGCGCTGAGCGCGCTGTTGAAGTAGTAGGCGGTGGTGCTTTGCTAGTGAATAGTGTGTGATTTTTTTTTTCGCTGCTCGGTGTACTGATATTAGGTTAGATTAGCATAACAAAGCAGGCGAAGGAGGCAGCCGCCGTTATAAAGCCACGACCAGATTCTTCTGGGTTCGATGGTCGAAAGTCAAAGAGCGCCAAAGAGAGAAATAAATGTTAAGTTATTGAACCCGAGGATGGTGTTTTTGTTTACGTTAGCCTATGGGCAGTGGGTTTTGAGGTAGCGAAATGTTTTTTTTTGCACTGGGATTCAATTAGCCAAGGTGTGAGAAAGTGGCAGAAAGATATACTTGAGCTGGTATGTGAGTGGACTGATGAATGAGTGAATTTTAGATTAAATGCGTTGGTGAGTAAGTGAAATAATGTCAAAGTGGACAGGTGAATGAGTTAATTTATAAGTAAGTAAGCGAGTTAGTGGTCGAATGAGTGAGTAGGTATAACACAACCTGGGTCAAATATCTTAGCCTACTGCTTAGTCACAATGGTTAATGCCGGGGATTTGACAGGTAGCGCTCTTGCATAGCCAGCGGCGCAGCAAATATTTATACTGAATCTCGGTAAAAAAAGACGAATGTTAGCTGAATTTCGGCAAAACCTGGCAAAACTTTTCCTGAACCTCAGCAAACAAACAACACGATTGAGATCTCGTTGAAAAAAAATTATGCCCTCGGCGGTGCCAACCTCGGTGAAAATCAAGCAAAATTGACGAGATTCCGCGAAAAAAAAAGTGTGTAAGATCTTTTATAGACCTTGAAAAAGATCTTATATGGGGTCGAATTGTCAGTGAAGATCTCATTGAAAATATACATTTCATTGTAACTGATAATTAGTATTCATAGATAATCAACCAGTGTAGCTTGGATCACAATCTTTTAAACGGTCCGAAGATTTAGCCAAAGTTTACAGGCTACGAAAACATTGCGTTGATTTGCATGGGGACATCAGCGTTGCAGCGTCTCCCAGCTATAACTTTTATTCGTAAACGTGTTCAACTGTTCAATTACATAGACTTATTAATCATCAGTCACATTTACCGTCACCATTCACGCACATTGCCGCTCATTCACTTTATTACAAATTCAGTCATCTCTGTCTAGGGATCAAAAAAAACAAAATCACATATACTCAATAGTGCTTCTCTTTAATTCTCTCAAAAACTTACCACCTTACTTACTCACTAACTCTCAAACTCACTATCTCATCAACTCACTAAAAAACTTACTCAGTATCTCACTTGCTCACTAATATACTAACTCACCGTGTAACTCACTTACTGACTCACTCACTTGTTCCCACTCACTTACTCACTAACTTATCAATTCTCTTATTTACCTAATCAACTTCCTAAAAACTCACAAAAATGCGGATTGATTCTTCAGAAAGAAAGTAAAGCCGTGGGTCCCGAGATAAGCTAGTCTCGCGTAAAACCTCCTGAAAAAAAAAAACAAATGAAGATTTACCGAATTATTCTCATACTGATACACCAGCTTACGGACTCACAAAAGAATAAATAAATTCACACGCTAACTCTTTCGTCAATCTTACCAACAACTCACTTACATACTCACTACTACATAGCAGATCTCTCACACTACTAACTTACTTTTTCACTTACTCATCAACTGTCTTTCTCACTGACTCACCATCTCTAACATTTACTCAACATTTCACTAATTATCTCACCCACTAACTCACTCACACTCACGAGGCTGCCTTACTCACTCACTAATATGCTAGCTTTTATTCTCAGTAACTGACTCACTCACTAGCTCACGCCAAGTGGAAAATGAAGAAGTAATTCAAGAGAAAATCATTCTCTCTCTCGCAAGGGTTCGCAAGCGTTAGAAATCGCAGGGCTGTTACATTTGAAACCGCCTAATCCGTGTCGAGATCACTGAGTTCCGCTCTGCACCGTTTTGAAAAACACTTTATGCCATGGGCTTTAATGGATCACTCAAATTACTAAAACGGCCGCTATGAAATGAACAGATAGCGCCACCGTAGCCTTAGGGGCTGTCCATTAATTACGTAAGGCATTTTTTGCGATTTTCCGACACCCCCTCCCCCCCTTGTAAGACTTTTTGTATGAGAACCCAAAATTTTTTGTATGGCGCGTAAGATTTCTCAAACCCCCCCCCCCTCCCCCTACAAACTCTTACGTAATTAATGGACAGCCCCTTATGTGTTTGACATAGCTCCACTGCTGCCACAATGCTAATGTTCATATACGGTGGCGCCTTTGTTTACAAAGAAAGTTTACTTCATTGATCCATTATGTAACTTAATTCCCGAGAACTACAGGGCTTGCTCCTGGTCATTTGAGAATGTTTTCAGGAAGTTCCAAGACAGCGCTAGAAAAGGGGTTCCTCCAAGGGGTTTCAAGGGCGTTTCAGGGGGTTATCTCAGGGAATTTCAGGAGCCTTTCTAGGGCGTTCTGACAGGTTCGTTGGCGTTTCAAAGGGATTGCAACATTTAGGGGCGTTTCAATAGTATTACGGGGACGTTTCATGGGGTTTTAAGGGCAATTAAGAGGGGATCTTAGGAGCCTTTGGAAGGTGTGACAAGGAATGTTAGAGACGTTTCAAGGCACTCGGAGAGCTTCAGG
Organism: Aedes albopictus; assembly: GCF_035046485.1. NCBI lineage: Eukaryota > Metazoa > Arthropoda > Insecta > Diptera > Culicidae > Aedes > Aedes albopictus. The sequence goes on along the minus strand of NC_085136.1, from coordinate 334,307,863 downwards.
GGGTTGAAGGACGTTTTAAGGGCGTTTCAAGAGGTTTCAGAGGTGCTTAAGAGAGTTTTCAAGGGTATTTTAGGGGGTTTCTGGAGACTTTCGAACACGTTTTGCGAGGTATGCACGCCAAACGGAATCGCTCAAGTTATTTTCGTTCAGTGCATTATTTTTCCGTGACCGGAATGGTCAAGAAATTTAACACAGCAAGCCCCATTTGATTTGACGTTTCATTTCATCTCCGTACTAGGATCCGGAATAAAGCGACGCTTTATTATTTCTTGAGCGGCCTTGCCTTGCCTGAGTTTTCCACGCATCGAGATAGGCGAAGAAATTTCTTGCCATCTGCGTACTATCTGTAAGCTACTTCCTGGTAGCGAATTACGGGACAGTGGTTTACCTGGAGGGAGAAGGGTAGTTACTGTGGAGATTAGGTAGTGTACAACCCCTCGCGGTTGGGAGGATTATTATGGAGAGGTGTCCAACCCCTCATTGATTGATCAGCTGTCAATGTTGGCGCGAAAGGCATTGTTATTGGGTTCAGAAGAGAGTGAAGAGCGGATGTTTGTGTGTTACGTGGTTTCGTTTTATAGACTAAATAAAGCGTTTATTATTATAGTAATCAAGAAAATATCGGTTGTGTCTTCTTCTGAAAAGCGTAATTCCCCGAAAGCCTGGTTTGGTGACTGGCGAGTATCCCACTGTGGTTAAGGAATTCCGACAGTTACGTGGTTGCGGGGGAGGAGCACCAGATTCGGCTCCAACAGGCTTCCGATACACGTGCACTAATCAGGAGGCAGACGCAGGTAGGATGATTTTGTCCACAGCTAATCACCTTCACCCGGGTTCACTTCAACCTACTTCTCAAACTGGTATTTCAGGCAATTCACTAATAACACGCTTTATGTTAACTGTTATTTAATTTATTACTATTATCAACTAGTTTAACAAAGAGTTTTACAATTCAAATTCAGTTTTCTACGCGTTGGGAAAATTTTTCACTTCTAGGTCGCGTCACAGTTTTTTCACTTCAAATCTAAAAATTCAAATCAGCCCACGCTTGCTGCGATTGCGGTTGGGTCGTTGCTACGGCAACGACGGCTAGCTCGACGTCGGGCGCCTGCGGTGCCCGAGTAAAAATGTATGCTTAGCTAATTTTTTTCGCAACACTACCCATTTGAAGATATTTAGGTGTTTCAAATTAATTGCCGAGATTTCAAAGGCGTTTTAATTGGATTTGCCAGGTTTTAGAGGCGTTGCATGACATTTCAGGGGCTTTTAAGTGGTTTCATGTGTTCTTCTAGAGCAGTCTCAGAAACCTTTTGAGGTCGTATCAAGGATTTTCAGAGGCGTATCAAGGCGTTTCAGAGGGTTTCAGGGGGTCTCAGCTCAGAAGCCATTTATGAGCGATTAGGGGTATTCCAAAGGGGGATTTAAGAGGCACTGGCTACTGAGACCTCCTCTCTCCTCTTCTTGGCGTAACGTCCTCACTGGGACAAAGCCTGCTTCTCAGCTTAGTGTTCAATGAGCACTTCCACAGTTTTTAACTGAGAGCTTCCTCTGCCAATGACCATTTTGCATGTGTATATCGTGTGGCAGGCACGAAGATACTCTATGCCCAAGGAAGTCAAGGAAAGTTCCTTTACGAAAAGATCCTGGACCGACCGGGAACTACTGGGACTACTGAGACCTACAGGTACCTTATTGAAACCAGAGCAGTGTTGGTAAAATCACACTCAAAGCACACTCATGAACCACTCATGCGTGAGCAAACTCGCGCGCGATTCTGAATCATTTTCTCACGCGCGAGATTTTCATGCAAAATCTCGCTCTCACGAGTCAAGCGCCGAAATCTCGTTCGGTTGTAAAACGAACCCAAATCAATTTGAACGGCATCCAATGTTGTTGTACGATAGGTTTGCTTTTGTTCTAACATATAATTCTAAAAACATCGAAGTAAGTAATAAGAATACCAAGAAATAAATCAATGAGTGAAATCGCGAGTCAACTCATGCATGATTTTTTCGGCGGTGAGTTTAGCGAGTCAAGAATCGTGCGTGAAACAACTCAATCATGAGATTTGAGAATTTGAGTTTTTACCAACACTGAACCAGAGTTGACAATACTTCTTCTTCTTCTTCTTTATGGCTCGACGTCCCCACTGGGACTTGGCCTGCCTCGCTTCAACTTAGTGTTTGTGGCGAATTGCATCTGGAGCGGCGACTAGCGTTTCGGCGACGTGTTGCGTTCAATGCGACGACTCGATCTGCGGCGTTCAATCGTCGGTGCTATGCAACCGACCAAACATTCATCAGAGTAACCGTAGATGAAAATTACTTTGTAATAATTAGTTTAAGTTCGGATTCCAATAAAGATTGACTATATCTAACAGTGTTCTTTGAGCACTTCCACAGTTATTAATTGAAGAGCTTTCTTTGCCTGCCATTGCATGATTTTGTATATTGTGAGGCATGTACAATGATACACTATGCCCAGGGAGTCGAGAAAATTTTTCCGACCGGAACGGGAATCGAACCCGCCGTCTTCGGATTGGCGATCCATAGCCTTAACCGCTAGGCTAACTGGAGACCTTATGAATATCCCCTGGGATTCTCTGAGATCCCCTGAAGCACCAACGCTACCTGATTCCACCGAAACTCCTTTAAACTGCTGAAGCGCCCCTGAGACTCTCTGGAAAACTCCTGAGACTCCCTGAAACACCCCTGAGACTCCCTGAAGCACCCGTGGAAACCCCCTGAACCCGCGAAGGCATCCTGAAGCTCCCCTGTGATCTCCTGAAGAACCAATGAAACTCCTTTGAATCCCTAGAACGCCTCTGAGACCCCCTGCAACGGTCCTAAGACTTCCAGGTATCCCCCGGTGATATTAGAGGGTTTCAAAGGTGTTTCTGCGGCTTTTATAAGACCTACATTGGCATTTTAAGTAGCTTCAGAGGGGTTTCTTTTGAACCCTAAAGAGGAAACCTCCTGAAACTTGTTTGAATCATTTCTGAAATTGAAGGGTTTCAGGAACGTTTCAGAGAACTTCACGAGCGTTTCAAATGGTCTCTAGAGAAATTGTCCGGTGCAATTGACGGGCCTTCAGGGGGTTTCAGAGGCGTTACTGGGCCATTCCAGAGAGTTGCGGGAGTTTTCAGAGGTGTATTGGAAGGTCGGCTGGGGGTTTCAGAGGCTGTTACAACGTGGCTGGATCGGAATCGACCGAAAAAATCGCTAACTTGCGAGAGGTTTTGGGTTTCCTGGTAACGTGTTTGGGTGGAAGCACCAGTCTCAGGTTCCTAACCGCTTGGCACCACAGCATAGACAAACCACCGTTTTCAAACCACACTGAGCTCAGTTTCCGTCACCAAGCCACTGCTTCAGAAATCATTTACAAACCACACATTTAATCTATTACTAATTTAACTTATTCAAATCTAATTTAATCAATACGCATTTACAATTAATTTAAAATTCTAGCAATCGACCATGTGCGTCCTGTTCGCTCGAATAAATTTTCACTTCTAATCATTTCTAATTCAAATTTGAACCCGCTTGCTGCGATTGCGGCTCGCGTGGTTCGTTCGTTGGCACAGCAACCCACTCACGTGGTCGCGACGGTTGGGTCGACGTCGGGCGTCGGTAGTGCCCGAGCAAAAATGTTCGCACTGCTTATAGTGTTCGCAGCAGAGGCGTTTCGTTAGGATCTCATAAGGTGTTCAAGGGGTTTCTGGAGGCTTTTTACGAAATCCCATGGAGTTTCATGATGTTTTCAGTGGCGTTTCAGGGAGGTCTCATGAGGATCTCAGGGGCTTTCAGGTGGTTTTCCAGGAGAAATACAGTTCCTTTAAGTGAAACAAAACCCTTTTAATTCCACTAAGAATGTGCATCCTTTGACAGATGCATACGTATTTCGGCCTCAACTGTAAAATCGTCTTCAGTGTCGCGTACTTGACTCGATTCGAGATAGATCTCCCCTCTTCTAAAAATACCCAACAAACATTTTTGCTGTACAAGAATGGAACAAACCACTCTTAAGCAAACTTTAGTTTAAGAAACTGTTATACAGCTAGTTCTGTTTCATGGGTATTGAAAACGCGAATAGATATTGTACAATGCTTATAGACAACTTGGAAATTACAACTCAAAATCCACGCCAGTTGTTTCAATAACAACGTAGCGGTTAGTTTTTGATTAATACTCCAATGCTGAGGACAATTCTTGTGTTAAGACAATAAGGCATTCAACAAACCTATCAATTTACAGTTTTGTTTCGACAATTGCGGCCAAAATCAATACAAAAAAGGAAATTGGTGTAAAACATGGGCAGAATTTATATGAAACGTGCTCACCAATTTATATGAAAACGGTGTTTTTGTTTGGGTAATTTGAAGCACCACGCAAACTAACGCGGCGAAGCGAAAAGTATCAGGTCGAATGGTTTTCTCCTCCAAAACACGCGAGAAGCCCACAAAAAAGCCTTGGGAATTTAGCAAGCTTTCGGCTAGATGGAAGTTACTATACATCACCATCTAAATTAAAATGATTTATAAATATTTCTGCGATCACCAAACACCGAAAGTTAATGAAACTTCAACCATTCTAACACCCTCCAATTATCCTCTCGGTGAGCTATCATTTCTCATCCTTCAAGAAACTCCTCAAAGGATTCCCGACAGGCAGATAGATCGCACAAGACAGGGTCGCGAAAGAATTTGTACGGACTCACGCCTCCCATCCATCCCACGTCAGGGAAAACAGGCGATGCGGCTCGGATACAATTTCACGACTGATCTATTAATTTCCCTCCTACGCGCTGCCATGAATCCTTATGCTTATGGTTATCCCTTTCTCGTCCCGACGCGAAACCGTCGTCGGATCCTTCATTGATGTGTTTGTTTTATCCCCCTTTGCTTTATGACTGATGGATATGAATCAGAATGGGAAGGTTCGTACCGTGCATCTCAATAAACTCGCTGCAACTGCAGCATCTCAGTAAGCACTGAAGAATGGAAGGTCGGTCAATGTTTCACGCTGCGATAATAATAGCAACAATCAAAGGAGCTCGGTCATATATTTGTTTTCAAGGATCACTCGATTAAACGAATTCGGTTTCATTGTTTTATACCTGTGGTTGTTCCCAGAAAAAATAATCATTGAATTTCTTTAGAGTTTTCAAAATGTTTCAACTCGATCCGAGCAACAAAGTTGTCTTACGCTTTCAAGATTTAATTATAGCCTTCGCGGGCGGCGCGGCGTTCCGCACCAGCAACGAAACATCCCGACAAAGAAGTTTTGTTGCAACCGGGGGCAGTGACGAATTGCCACACCGCACCAGACACAGTTTGCCATTTGTGACAGTTATTTGACAGTTATGAGTGCGCTCTCTGCGCCTTGCTGACGATGATGGTCGAAGAATGGAATAAATCATGACCTGCTCTGATGGTCTGGAGAGATTCAACCCCTTCACAAATGAACAGAACATCTCAATGTTTGCTCAAGCTACCGGTCAAGTAGTCCAGGGAAAATATTGTTCCAGTTTTCCTTCCTGACCTTCCCGATCTAGAAGGAAGGGACGCCAGTCATCAATCCAACCAAGTGCATCGCAGCAGCGATTGGAAAATCATATGATTACTCAAGTGTTTTGATATCACTTGACTTGGATGGGGAAAGGCATTGGGTCAACAAACGAAGACGAAATGGATGAGCTTACTAATAAAATATTACGTCATTTGCAAGTCAATTGGCTTCTTTAGCGATGTTGAGATAATTTCATATTCAGAATCTGCATGCAAAACTGAGCCGAAATCCAATTTTTTATGAATTTTGATGCCCGGGAACCTATTTAAAAATCAGATTGAAGTTTGTATGGGAGCGATTTGTCGAATCACCCCTTGTTGCATTTTGTACTGGGCGGAGCTGTCAAGCAGTTGGCCAGCTGTCAAAAGGTGATTTTGAAAAATCGCTTCGAAAGCGATTTTAGGTACCAAAATGAAGTTTTAAAAATCTGAAAAAAATCATGGTGGTTCAGAAAAAGGTGCTCTTTCGTATAAAATCAAAAAATCAATTCATTTTTCTTAATTTAAAAACCCAATTGGACTGGTTTAGACAGTTTTTCTATTGAATCACGCTTTAACTACTGAAAGAATGCTTGAAAGTAATTCAAAAACTGGTTTCATGATATGCGCTCCGGGTCGATGGAATACCGTCGTCGGTCCTGGTGACTCGCAGTCCCAGAATTTGTTTGGCTTAGCCTACTTAGGTCCTTCATCCGAAATTTGTCGCACAACACCGTCGGTCAGCCCTTGGTCGTTGAAGAACAAAAGGAAGTCATCGATTTGGTCGTCCACTTGGACAGTCATGATGATGTTCTTGCCAAATTTCGTACTTCGAGCGCTTCAGCCCCATCCGCATTAGTTTCTGTTCCAGCTTAAAGTTCTATTCATTCCAGGCCTCCTTGAGGCCGTTATGTGTCTTTTTCAGTTGGCAGACCTTGCTGGGTGCGATTTCGTTGCGGAATCCCTCTGGCTGCTCAATGTACATCTCCTCACCATCCACGTCGACTCGGTACACGAGGAGATTCAGCTGCACGGTCCACTTCTTTCACTTGCGAGAATCGATGGGGCCGTCCGGATTGGTTTTAACTCAAAGACCCATTTGTTCTTCAGAGCTTTTCGTCCCTTCGTAATATCCACCACGTTTTGTTCGCGCTCAACACATCGAATTCTGCCTCCATTGCTCCAACCCATCAAACCAGGTTGTCTCGGCTGAGCGCTTTCTGCAGCGTTTCAGCGAATACCTTTAGACTGAGCGCTCCTAGTCACTGTGTCCAGTTGCATGTTGGATTCCAACAGCTTCTTCCTTCAAGTGTGACGGAAGCGCAGTGCTGTCCAAGCTCCCGTTCTGCGAAACAAGTCCTAGTCCTGGTTCTCGTTCATCTCGTCGTCGATTCTGAGGAGTTTCAAACTTTGAAGGCATGAGAATCGGCGTTCGCTCATGCTGCGCCTCATCGTAGGATGCTGAGAAAAATGCGAGGGGTTCCGAAGCGGTTGTTGCACACAGTCCGCTGACGTTGTCGTACTGTCATTCTCCCTCTCTCCGCTACTGATACCTACGTCACACTCAGCAACGGCCTGTTACTTGTTGACCACGGTGACCTGTTGACTGCCATCTATCATCTCTTGCTGCCTAATTCTCGTAAAAACCATTGGTTTGACGAATGGGTCTCTTCCGGTATCGGAACCTCCGCTACCTGATGCTCATCCAGTATTACCACATCCCGACTTCCGAACACTTCGGCATTAGAGTACTCCGTCCGAGTAACTGATCAGGATACACGGCTCTGACTTGGGGGTACCACATCGCACGCTTCACCTACTTGCCGACGATAATCAGCCTTCTCGCTCGATCCTGAATTGTCCGGTTCATGCGCTCAGTCAACCCATTTTGCTCCGGATTGTGAGGCACCGCATCGTCTCGTCACGAGTGCCATTCGCCTTGAGAAAGTCCTCGAATTGTTTACCGGTATATTCGCCACCGTTGTGGGTTCGCAGACATTTCAGCTTCTTCCCTGTCTGGGTTTCGGAGTGGGCCTTGAACTCCTTGAACGCTTCGAAAACATCCTTCTTCATCATTGAATACTTGTACCCACCAAGGGTAGACTTTTCCATTGCTCCGCACACGTCTGAATGTACGACCTCGAGAAGATTACTTATCCTCTTGCCACCGGCTTAGTACGGTAACCTCTGATGCTTCGCCTCGGTGCGATGCAGCTTCTGGCTTGTGGTTAAAATTTCATCCACGTACTGCTCCACGAAAGAACAGTCTTCAAGTTCCAACCGCAGGCTTATCTTCCTATAGGCGGTCCAAGCTTCTTTGGCTTTTCGGGCATTTTGCACTGCAAATATACCTTTCGATACTGAGACAAATTGTCGCCAATCTGCATGTCATCCGGGGAATTGTCAGTTCGCCAGGTTCCGCATTCCGAACGCCCACGATGCGTAGTGGTCACGGCCCTTCAGCATATCCTGCCTCAGGTCTTGTAAATATCATAGTTACCTCTAAAATTCCACACTACGGATCCCGTTCTTCAGTAGATGGGCGAAAATGCGGATTGCGGGTGCTCCAGATAAAGTTTTAGAGATCGGCAGATCCACGTGTAGATCTTCCAGTTGCAATTTAGTTTTCGTCACTGATTTTGCTGCCATTGGTTTCAGTTGGTAAGCTTTTTCTCTCTTTTTTAATTTTTGACGATGGATGACTGGACAGCGGGAGATTGTAGCAAGCTGTGCGCGTGTGGCTGCGTATTCAGTAGAATCATCTGTCAATGCGTTATTTTCTGTATTAGATTCTAGCCCAGACAAGTTGAGAAACGGCTGTTGGCGCTATGCTGGTTGGAATGGATGAATTTTACTTGTAAAAGTACTTACAAGTTGTAGGAATGAGTATTAGAATAAATGAATATAATTAGGAATCAAACCGATGATTTGTATCAGTGTTAACTTGAAGAACTGAATGAGCGGGTAGGAGGATTCGCCAACAATGATACGCACGAAGATCTCGCAGCAAGCGAGACCAGCGAGAGAAACCGCTAAATGAAAAGAGAGAGAGAGAGCGCGACGCGTGTCGTGCCGGCGGCGGTGGACTGAATGTAGGGTATGTGTGCCATCAGTAATCTCACGCTCCCATTCTCATCCTATTCGAAAACAAGCGATTACGGCACCGATTGATTCCGTTCTTTTTGTTTTCATGGGTGCTCACTTCTAACAAAAAATACAAAAATAAGAAACAAAACAAACAGCGCTGCAATCCTTTGTTTTTTGTAGGATGAAAATGGGAGCCATATGCTTAATAAGGGAACCAATACCCTACTTCGAGGGGTTTCGAAACGGATTTTGTTGTGTTTGTGTTTGGTGAAGGGAAGTGATGAAAAAAAAAGAAATGATGAAAAAAGAAATAATAAAAAAGAAAGATAAAAGAGTTGAAGCATAGGGCACTGCATGAATTTCTCTCCTTCTCTTTCACTCTTGCAGAAATTTTGTAAACAACAAGGCCAAGTAACGTCAAAATCCCATACAAAATCAAAGCAATGCAGTGCCCCATTGAAGTGTTGTTATTTATAGTTTGACTGACTCCTACACAAGTGATCTCTGTGAAATCCGCCGATTGCTCCTAACAATCACCCAGCATACTGTGCTCTGTGAACGCACGACCGGCTGCTTAGCGCGCCTGCTGAGAACTCAGGCGAGTACTTGATTGGGTACAGACTGTCACCAATATAGGGCACTGCATGAAATTCTCTTCTTCTCTTTCACTCTTACAGAAATTTTGTAAACAACAAGGCCAAGAAACGTCAAAATCCCATACTAATTCAAAACAGTGTAGTGCCCTATAGCAATCCAGCTGCTTTCTAGGCTGGCCCAAACCATAGGCTGGTCCATACCACACAATCTCCAGTGTTCATGTTCATCACATTTTTCTTATCTGACAATTTTAACGGATCGCGTAGTGTTGATTACAAGGATAGACGATACGGGCCAACTGTTGGAGATCGTAGCAAGCTTTGCGCGCGAGAGGCTGCGTTTTCGAAACTGTCACGGGTTTCTTTTGCTTAGCGTTGTTTTGGTTATGGCCGGGCGAATCGAGAAACGGATGGTGTTGGTTATTTTGCCTCGGGAAGTACTTGTAAATAAATCTCCGGATAATTCGCGAATTTTATGAGAGATTGTCTTATTTCCATTGGGGTGTCAGAATTCGTCTTTATTTTCGCGTGATTTGCCTGTTGGTTTTTGGTGATATCGTAGACTTAATAGTTGGAGATATTGCTGCTGGATGTCCGGGACACGCAAATGGAAGTCAACAATTTCGTCTCGAGAGTACTTGAATTCGTATGATTTGGTGAGTTTGTTCCTGTACATCGTTATGGTGCTTAAACGTTGACCAAACGTATAGTTTGGAATCAACCCTTCCACTAAAAATACCCAAATAAGAAGGTCTCTACATACCTTTCTTAAGTGTCCAACTAATCTTCCTTTCCCATCCCTCAGCTGTCGCAAGGACCTGGCCAGGGCAGTTCTCGGCTTTTGTTTGCGTCAATTTTGCCATAGAGTCAGAGATTAGCCTAAAATTTCTGTGCTTTGGTAACGGACGGGAAAGAGGCAATTCTCTTAACAGTGCTCTGGGACTATACTGATGATGATGGCTGTCTGAGCATTTTTAGGATTACATGAATTATTTTAGAGCATATGTGCTACTCGAGATTCGATGAGGATCTAGTAGCTTGAAGGCCCTGTCCTGAAAACTGAAGTGATCGGGGTAGTGCGGTACTAGCTGATTGAGGGACGTGTAGGGATCATGGGAGATAATAAATAAAAGATAAGATGAATATAATCCTGTTCAAGTAACTATGACATGAGCAAATGCATCAAAGAGTAAAGATGTGAATTGTAATGACAGCCGTTTTAGAGAAAGTTGAATCATAGTTGGCGGCTAATCAGGTTTCGAGTGTAAACGTTAGTTTGTTTGTTAGCTTTTGCGATAATAACATGTGTTTCAAAGAAAAATGTGAAGTGTTCTGAATTGAAAACGAAATAGGGTGACGATGATTATTATCGGCAGGTTTGTTTTCTTCATCATGGGGGTCTTTGTCGGTCAAATTTCCTGAATCTTGGTCATATAATTTAGCTTAGTTGGGAAGGATTTGAGGCCAACTCTGAGTTCAATAGCTCTCAAAAAACCATCATGACAAAGAGGGCAAAACTGCCGAAAATACACAATTTCCCCTAATTCACGAGAACGATCCAAGAATATTCCGATGATTATAGTACAGGACGTAGGAACTGAATGGCAGAAGGTACTCGGAGTTGGAAGAAGCTTGGTGCCAGGAGGTGCTTGGCACCGAGAACAGCTCGGTTGCGAATGAGCTGGAAGCTCGGTAAGCAAGAGCTTAGGAACCAGGAGGAGTACGGTGGCCAGGAGTGTCGTGACCCAGTGGACAATCACAAAGTGCGGAGGAATCAGTTATCCTGGGGGGCTTGCGTTCGGATTGGAGAAGAGAAAGCTTGTTTTTTGATAATCTTCTCAAATTTTATTGTCTCCCTCATTTCCTACAATTCCTGTCACCAAACTGTCTATTTTTTTTTTCTCTGCTGGAAAGCATCGCCTACTAATTGTTCTAACTATACATACTCTGTGTTACCTCCTTAGTTGCCTTCCTAAGCATTAAATTTTTTAACATTCATTACTAGGTAGATAAATAATAGTGAGATTCGTTCACAATCGGTGAGCTTGACTGCCGAAAAAATCGCTACTATGACGTCATTAGATAAACTCTCCTGTATATGCTCGGACAAATTCCAAACCTTGTTTTTGACAAATTGTAAACTCAAATTTTGAGCTCAATCGAAAATAGCAGCACAAAGTACCAGCATGTCAAGATCTAGGATAGGAAGCGTCACGTAGTCAGCCAATTTGAGACCAATTTGCGGTCAAACGGAGACCAGTCGCTGATTGGCCGAAATCTATATCCGTTTGCTGCGATCAGGTCGCTTTGTTGTTGGTTTGGCCGTGTTGCTAGTTTGTAGGTTTGGCATTTGCTATCACTATTCAAAATCTTTATATTTTATTATTCAAGCTTTATCGTCTCAAATATGTCAGCATTCAAATGTAAATCAATCTCCCATGCCTGAAGATTTGGAATAAAGAAAAATGGCAGCACTGGATTTTCTTCGTCGGTGAAATCAGACGGAAAAATAACAAGGCAGGCGAATTTCTGTTGTCACATCCTATCCTAGGTCAAGATTATCGTTTTGTTTGGATGTGTGCATTGCAATATTGTTAGAAATGTTACATCACTACACGAACCTGTTCTGAAAATTACAAAAACACAGAAATTCAACATGGATATTGATTATGATGTCTCGACTTAGTCAACCAATTCAACCGAAACCAATTTCAAACGAACCAATTTCCCTAACGACTGTTCTTGGATGCAACAACAAGCTAGATCACAGCAAGCCATACTTCCCAAAGATGACTCGAACCAAAGATGATGTTGCTGTTTTTTTTTTCGCTTCTCCCACAACTTCCTTCAGCACAGCAACAGTCAGCCGCCTACTGTGATCCTTTTACGCGGGACGCACGGTTGGAAAATTTGATTTGATTGAAGCCTTTCTACAGTGAACCCTCATCCTCCTCCGAGACAGCCTAATTCAATTTGGTGGGACAATAAAAGTCAATCCCGAAGACCGAAAACGATCGGTTCCGAACGGAGAGGACACCGGAAATTCGGGATCGATTCTGAAAGTGTCGGTCGGCATATTTACTCTGATAAACGTCTTAATCGACGGAGATTGGGTATTAGTTCAAGCGATGGAGTTACAAGGGGTTGGATGTGTAATAGCACCGCGGTTGCTTCCACAGATCTTGTGATCCGACCGGTTGAAAATTGGATTGTTTTCGCTATTAATGTGTCTACTTAATGCGAGGTTTAATTATAGAGAGCGGCCTGGCAGCAGGGTTAGAGGTTATGCGATGGATCGTAAGAAGAAATCTAGGCCATCTATGATGTAATTTATGGGGCGGTGATGCTTGTGATTGGCATTAAAAGTGTTTTAATAGATCGGGAAGCATCCAGAGAAAGAGCAAGGGTTGCTTAATCGAAAATTTGTTTCTGAAAATTATATAGAATCCTCACTGCAAAGAGTTGACGGAAAATTAGTCATCACTTGGCCCTTTGTCATTGTAAAACGCTTGAAATTTGTAATAATGATGACTTGGTTAGAATTGCACGCAACCGGACCGGACATGTCATTCGTTGCCCCTGCCCGGGCAACGCGGACAAAGGCAATTCTACCGAGAAAAATGTCTTTATTACGGCGAAAAGAACTGTCATTAGGACACATTGACAAACGGAGTGCACCTCGTTTCGAATGTTTCTCAATAATCAATCATCATTAGAATTGGTACGACTGTTATCAGCCGAAGAGTTAAGGCCCGAACGCAGAGCCTACTTAGACGGCCTCTGCCCCAATCGTGTGTCGCTGGCCAGTACAAACGAGCAGCATGCCATGCATTTTGCTCCCCGACAAGTCCGGTTCACACGTCATGCGATCCCATCCATAAAAATTGAAATGTACTCGTTAATGACTTTTGAAAGCCAATGGAGCTTGCTCACAGACGATGACCTGAACTCTGCTCGTGCCAGACTTCAAGGGCTTGCCCCGTCCGCGCCTAATTGGCCCTCTGGAAATGGGCCAAATTACAATGTAGTATTCATGAAGGCATTCCGTTCGGGAAACGCTTTGGCGTGCGCGCGCACACTCACGTAATTATTCGTCCGTGGTCGTCACAAAAAGCGCTCATCTCCAACGAAGATGATGATCGTTATCATTGAAACAAAAAGGATTAGGCATACATACCTATCACCATCGCATCGGTAAGGTTAAATGTGCCAGCTCTCTAAGCAGTCGATGTGGGCAATAATTGGAGCCTCATTACAGTAATAAGGTTGCGCAGGAACCATGGAAAACATTAGATTTTTTACGCAATTTCGCAAAGCCGCCTTGGATGGGGTTTTGGAGCTGGATTTTGTTGCTGGGCAGGCGGTATCGTATACATACATATTACATACACTAAGAATTATGCACATTTGTTGCACTTTTGAACATCTGAAGGCTTAACAAGTATTTGAAAGTTTGGTTTGCAAAAACTGAGGAAATGATTTTTCGAATCTTTGACAGTTCTTCTATGGAGATGAAACGTAGTTCCAGTACCATGAAACTCTGAAATGACACTCCTATAAATGGTTCCAAGAATAGCTGATCAAGAAGCGATTGCTATTGATCTGATTCCTCTTTTTGACATTAATGATCACTTTTGGGAAATACCCTCGAATCAGAGAGGCACTAGATGGATTTTCATTGAAAACAAACACCGTCATCACGCCACATGCCCGAAGAGGTCAATTGGCAGGCAACAACGTTTTCAGCGCCATGGCCTACTTCATTTCCACACGCTGTGTGAAGATACCGATATGATATTTTTGACGGCGCGGCGCTTTATGGCTCGTACCTGATCCAAAGGGATCAGGTAGACGCGGGATCGACATGCGCAAAACACTTCAAAACATGCGGACCGCTCTCAAAATACAGATCTACGATGCGTAGGCGCTGCTTACGGTCCTGCGTCGATTGTTCCCTTTTCTGTGATAAGATTGATGAAGTGCTTTCTTCATCTGTGCTGGAATCCATCGAAGTAGCCCAGTTTCTGTGCCCATACGAACAGCCAGACAAGATCTAGGTAACCCGGTGAACCAGTCAGTGGGTTACATCACAGCGAAGATTTGCTAAGCTCTAATTCTAGTCAAAATTCAATAGCTTCAGCCAGAAAAGTGCACCCGAGTCTGGTGGGGACCACGTTGATCGATGCACCAGACCAGCCAGCAGAGGCTTGCTTCGATCGTTGTTTGCCGCGGCCTAGTAGCCCGAGAGTCTGCGCAGTCCGACTGTGCGCAGCAATCGGGAGATTACAATTGCCACCAATTAGCACGTCACTCAGTCAATGGCCTTCCCTGGAAATGTTTGCATCACTCTTCGGCTCAATTCTCGGCTCACAGTCCGGTGCGCGGATTTGACTTAGCCTAAAATTATAAAGGAAATCGGATTCACTTTTCGCTAGCGAGAACGAACGCATTTGAAGTGGTGTGGAGTGTGTGATTCTTGAGAATTTAATGCTATTGTCTATCCGGTTGGAATCAAGACCGTCATTCAATAAAAAATTGCCATTTTCTTGGTCCACAAGTGTCGCAACTGTTTCGCATCTAGTGCGCTGTGTTGCTGACAACAACGGGAAGGATGCGCACTACATTTGACATCATTAAAAAAACGTCGCGAGTTGGGTCGCGTCGCGACTTGATTGTGCGAAGTCCGGTTTGGTGGCGGCCCGACAATATTGAGCCGGAGCTGAGAGTTTAAGTTTGGGTGTCAATCAGAAGGACTCCTACCAATCAAAGGAGTCATTAAACACCCGTGTCGATTCAGAATGGCTAAAACTCGTGAAAGTATAAAGTCATGGAGAAAAAGTAACTTCCGAGAATCTTATACAGGTTCACTGGAAATGGTTGAACTGAAAAATGTCATGACATTTTTTCCAAGACATTTCCGTGACATTTTACAACCCTGCTGGGGATCAATAAGTGATCGCAATCCCCGGTTTTCTTCGATCCGGGGCGGGCCGGTATTTTCAGACCTACGCATCCCGTCATTCCGAGACGCCTGGCTGGGGTCCGACTTGCCGGCTTTACTGCCAACCTTAGGAGTTAGCAGCCGCCAAGTCTTGCGGGTGACGCCAGGTAGCTCCTCACCTGAAGACTACCTCACAAGTTTCTACGATTGATTTTCATAAGCAGTCGCATCCGCCACACTTTTGGGGCTAGCCGCGAAAGCGAAGGCTTCCGTCTGGGTAGACTTCGAAATCTTTGTCTTCACGGGTTCTGCCGCTGCCGTAGTTGTCACTGTGAATATTACGCAACTCACTATAACAATCCGTTTCCGACATTCTTAGCAAACTGCAGTAGAATCACTTGGCATGATACGGGACCTCGCAATACTGGCGACTGGCTCCACCAAAGCTCCACTCCTCAATGAGGCAGCAACACACTCACTGTCTCGTCATGATGATTGCTGTCACCGATGCTTACTAGGGGAATGACACGCAAGGGGAATATCACTAATCATTATTCACACCCCACAGTCACGAGTTTCTCGTGGTCCTGCCTGGCCTACTTGAGGTTCTTGCTAATACTAGTTAACTATTTTCGACTGTTGAATTTATACTCTAGCAGGATGGCTTTCCAGTCTTGACAAAAATAAAAATACTGCTATTTTATCTTGCCTGACGTTTCGGTCCGTTTAGGACCTTCTTCTGGGATTCAAATTTCACAGATGTTTCGTCCACTGTGGTCCTGGGGAACGTGTAAATGTCGGTTGAGAGTTTTCGCTCGCCAAAACGACGGTGTCGATGTAAGCCTAACCGTGGCAAAGCTCTTGTTTAAGCTGAGCTGGAATTTAGTACCAGGCACTTGATCTATCATGGGGAAAGAGCACCGCCGTGCCAGAGTTCTGCATTAACGTGGTAAGGCAGAAGTTACACCCGTTAACGATCGAGCATCTCGTTCACTCATTCCTCTGTACGGTTCGCTTGACACCTTGAATTGGGATTAGTAGTCTTATTCATAGCCGGCAACTACACGGCTGACTCGCAGAAGGGTAGGGGGACGTCAAGCTCCTGGACTACCGTGCCTCTGCCTCTCTGTACAGTGAGATATGTAGCCCTTCTCTCCCCATCTGTCACTCTTTTCCGTATACATACCTAATACATGGTACAGTAGACGTTCGCTTGGTGCAAACGGTTTAACTGCAATGCTTTTTAATTGCAAGTCCGCTAAGTGCAACAATTTTGCAGTTATCGCACCGCTATCTGTCAAAATCAAAACGTCAACAGTGTTGCGATGTTTTTCGGATGCACCACAGCTGCATTACGGTGTTTTTGAGTGCATTTCGGCTGCGTCCAACAGCATTTGACAACTGTTTGACGGCTGTCAGTCGTTGCAGTTAGCGAATTGCATTCGGTAACTGAAACGTAAACATGTTGCACTTTTTTTTTTCTTCTAAACCATAGGGGGATTAATCTGCTCATCAGACACCCTAACAGGAAGGTTAGGGTAGTGTGGGGTTAAGGCCGTCTTCTACAATGTATGGAGATGAACCAGCCTCGGGCTGAAAATCTCCCTAATAAAGCTAATCAATCAATCTACAATGCCGGTAGAAGCCAGGACTACTCTCTCCTCGACCCACTAAAACACATTCCTATGGTCGCCAAACCCTACGTCTCTCCGGAACCACCAAGAAGGTATTGCTTCAGAGAGGGGCTAGTGCATATCGCACCCTCAAGGTTAGCTGCCGTAGCCTAGCAGCAACGAACATCGATGACTCGCTCTGGAGAGTCCATCACGATAGCATGCTGGCGCTTAGCCAGTTTCCCGAGTGGTCCTCGCCACTCCCTTTGTCCTCGGAAGGCGGGCAGGGTCAACCCCGCCCGCGCCCTACTGCTGAGCGGACATCAAGAACTGATGCCCACGTGCAACCCGATCTGACCTGCCCGTAAGGAAGGGTATCACTACCCTTCAGGCCCTATCAGATGCACCCGTAGGTTGCAGACAGCAGGATCTCACCTACCCCGACCCTTGCCGGGGACCCCTTTCCAACCGCGGGCTCGGATCCAACCCAGTAGACCGACGCCACGACAGCACCACTACCGGGACTTCCTCTCCGCGGCCACTTAATCGCTGTAAGGGTCGATCTCGACCGCAGGGCACCGGTATGACCTACGAAGCCGACTTCGAACCCCTGGACCACCTCTTGTACTGCATCTGAACTAGCCATTCTCCGAGTCCACGCGCCACCTCCTCTGTAGCTCCCAGACGATATGGGTGATAGCCGTTGAAACGGCATTCCAGCTAATCTCATCCCTACACATTCTCTGGACCAAGTTGTCCGGAGTTGTGTCCTCCCCGCATGTGGCAAGCATGCGGTCACGCATTGTGCGAAAACGCGGGCACACGAACAAAACGTGTTCCGCCGTTTCCTCTAAACCATTGCACACTGGGCATTCGGGAGAATTCGCATGCCCGAAACGGTGTAGATACTGTCGGAAGTAACCATGACCTGTAAGGACCTGTGTCAGGTGGAATGTAACTTCCCCATGGCGCCTATTAATCCAACTATCTACCCTCGGTATCAACCTATGGGTCCACCTTCCTTTGGTGGAACTGTCCCACGTGCGCTGCCATTTGACTATAGAGGCCATCCTGACAGTCTTGCGTATGCCTCTTGTGCCGCGCATTTCGAAGCACTCCATGTCCTCACTGATAAGAATGCTGATGGGCACCATACCAGTAATGACACAGAGAGCGTCGTGTGACACGGTACGGTACGCGCTTGCAACCCTCAGACACATAAGCCTGTAACTACTTTCCAGCTTCCGTCGGTAGCATTCAGTACTTAGCGCGGTACCCCACGCCGGGCCGCCATACCTAAGTATGGACGTAGCAACACTAGCCAGAAGCTTGCGCTTACTGGCGTACACCGCAGAGCTATTGGACATCATCCGGGACAGTGCCGCAATAGCTGTGGAGGCTCTTTTACAGGCATAATCGACGTGGCTACCGAAGGTAAGCTTATCGTCGATCATCACGCCCAAGTGCTTGACAGAGCGCTTCGACAGGATAGTGCACTCTCCTACACTGATCTCCGTCTGCTGCGCCGACTGCATGTTGTTAACAACCGTCACCTCTGTCTTGTGGTGAGCCAGCTCCAGTTTTCTGGACCGCATCCACGCCTCCACAACCTTGATCGAGTGGTCGGTAGTCAACTTCACCACCTCGATCGTTTCACCGTAGACTTCGAGCGTAATATCGTCGGCAAATCCAACAATCACCACTCCCACTGGGTACTCTAACCTCAACACCTCGTCGTACATGACATTCCATAACACCGGACCCAGGATGGAACCTTGCGGGACTCCTGAGGTTATGTGAAAGCACTTCCGACCCACCTCCGTGTCGTAAACTAGTACGCGATTCTGGAAGTAGCTTCCGAGAATCTTGTACAAGTACTCCGGTATCCCCAGACGCAAGAGCGCATCGGCAATAGCAGCCCAACTGGTGCTATTAAATACATTCCTTACATCCAGAGTCACTACCCCGCAGAAGCGAATTCCCCTCCTCTTAGGCTCGAGTGCTTTCTCGGCGGTTTTTGTAACCGACAAGATAGCGTCTACGGTGGACCTCCCCTTCCGGAAGCCATACTGGTTGCTCGAGAGACCATTTACGCCCTCAGTGAACTTCAACATTCTATTGAGGATGATCTTTTCGAGCACCTTCCCCGCCGTGTCAATCAAGCATATTGGTCTATATGCCGACGGGTCTCCGGGTGGTTTCCCCGCCTTTGGCAATAGTACCAGGCTCTGCCTCTTCCAAGCTTCTGGGAAAACTCCCTCGTCCAGGCATTTCTGCATAGCAGACCTGAACATCTCGGGAGCTTCTGCAATAGCTACTTTTAAGGCCAGGTTCGGAACTCCGTCCGGACCTGGGGCCTTACTTACGCTCAGGGACTTAGCTATCCCCGCAAGTTCCACATCGGTGACCCTTTCCTCATCGCCAGCCCCAGTCCCCGGCTGTCCTACGAAAGGAGGCCAAGGACTAGGATCATGACGCGGAAAAAGTCCTCCAATGATCCCCTCCAACATCTCTGGAGATTGCTCTGTAGGAGCCATCACACCTCTCGTCTTGGCCATAACGATCCTGTAGGCGTCACCCCACGGGTTCGTATTGGCACTCTGACAGAGACCCTCAAAGCAGGCTTTTTTGCTTGCTCTTATCTCGGTCTTGAGCGCGACTTTTGCAGCGGCGAACACCACCCGCCGTTCGTTTCGCTCTTCCTCTGATCGTGCTCGCTGCATCCGCCGCCTCGCCCGTAGGCAGGCGCGGCGCAGGTCCGCAATCGCGTCGGTCCACCAGTAAGCCGGTGGCCTCCCATTTCTAGGGTGGACTCGCCTAGGCATGGTCGCATCACACGCACGTGAGAGCACCGCTACCAGCTCGTCGCCGTCTAAACCGATTAAGTTTCGCTCACGGCGGAGCGCTTCCCTAAATACCTCTTCGTCGAAGTATGATGTCTTCCACCTACGAGGGCTTGGCCTTGGCCTAGCCGCCTCTTCTTCTATCCGCTGTCTGCTGTTGTTGTAGTCGATACTGTAGCGAACCGCCAGGTGGTCGCTGTGAGTGTAGCCATCATCTACTCTCCAGTTCGAACTACTTGTTAAGCCAGGACTACAAAAGGTCACGTCAATAATTGACTCCGCTCCGTTTCGACTATAGGTACTCTTGGTACCGACGGTAGCCAAGTCGACATCTAAGATGGCCAGTGTTTCTAGCAGGATCTGACCCCGCTGGTTCGTGAAACGGCTTCCCCATTCCACAGCCCAGGCATTAAAGTCACCCGCTATTACCACCGGCCTTCGCTCTGTTAGCACGGTCGTTAAGCGGTCCAGCATTTGCGTGAACCGTTCGATCGGCCACCGCGGAGGCGCATAACAGCTACAGAAGAAGACCCCGTTTACTTTGGCGACCACGAAGCCCTCGTAGGTAGTAGACACCAACTCCTGCACGGGGTATTTACCCGTCGTCCATATCGCCGCCATTTTCCTGGTCCCATCCGAGGCCCAGTTGCCGTTGCCGGCGGGTACTCGGTATGGGTCCGAAATGATGGCGATATCCGTCTCCCACTCAGAAACCGCCTGACAAAGCAGTTGCTGAGCCGCATCACAGTGGTTCAGGTTCAGCTGCGTTACCTGCACTGTGATTTGTTGTTCACTGCGGCTTTCTTGAAGGCCGGGCACCTTGGGCCACCCTTCGGATGTCTGTTGTTCGAGGATTTCCCGGTACAGATCATGCAGATAGGCGGACTCGTGCAGCTTTGGGCCTTATGACCTTCAGCGCCGCATCGCCTACACAGTTTGCGCCTGTCGGGGCCTTTGCAGTCCCACGACTTGTGTCCTGGTTCCAGACACCTGAAGCAAACCTCTGGTGGCTCGTGGAATGTCAGGTGACATACACACCAGCCCACCTTTATACTTCCTACTTTAACGGACTTTTTAACATCCGCCACAGGTAGCTGAACCAAAGCTATCTGTGTCCCTGCTGGCCCTCTCCGTAGCTCCGTAGCGAAACGGCTGCGGCGGCCACCTGCACATCGCACTGTTGCCGCAGTGCCGTGACGAGCTCTTCCACTTCGGTGATCTCGTCAATGTCTTTGACCTTCAGAGTCGCCTCATGTGTCAGAGCCCTCACCTGCACACCCTCACCAAGGACCTCTTCTGCCAGCCTCTTGTAGGCGGCGCCCTTGTGCTCCTTCTGGCTCTTCAGCTCCAGGATCATCTCACCCGTACGAGTACGTCTAATACTGCGTACGTCGGCTCCAAGACCCTCAAGCTTGGCGTCGCTTCGCATCGTCTTCAAGACGTCCGAGTACTTAGACTGTTCGGTCTTGATGACGATAGCGTCGCCTTTCTCGCGCCTGGCACCTGCCTTCCTACGCCTTGGCTTGGCGCCCTGCACTTCTGCCTGCGGATTCATCTTCTTCTTCCTTTTCCGCTCTACCTTTGTCCAAGGAGGGTCCTCTCCTTGGATCGCCCTGCTCTGTGGCTGCTGAGGGCCCACCATTGGTCGCAACCCCTTGTTCCCATCATTCCGGGATGGGCCGGCCTTTTCATGCCCACCCTTCCCAGCTTTCCGGGAACCCTGGCTGGGGTCCGACTTTCCGGCATTACCACCGGTTTTCGGGGTTATTATGCGCCTGGCCTTGCGGGCGCCGCCAGACAGCTCCTCACCTGACGGCTGCCTCGCCCGCTTCTGCGAATGCTTGTAACGTTTGTCACGAGCATTCGCTTCCACACTCTTCGGACTACCCGCGAAGGAGAAGGCCTCCGTTTGTGTAAACTTAGACGCTTTCTCCTTTGCGGGTTCCGCCGCTGCCGCAGCCAGCAACGCGACCGCGTGCTCCTGCTTGGCCTCATCGACTGACGCTCTAAGCCGAAGCAAGGCCGTTTTCAGGTCCTTGCTTATATTCGACTTAGTTGTCGCAAAGTCGATAATTTTGCCAAGCTGCTGCTCAGCTATCTCTAATGCGGGCCGTTGTTTTCCTGCTACTTGGCTGATGGCCCTCAGCAACCATGCTCCGTCCATGACCTCCGCCGGCTGGCTTGCCGTGGAGTGGACAGGAGCTCCCACGCTTGAGCTGCGTAAGCAGCTTCCAGCACCTGACTCCTCGCTTCTCCTTGTTGGAGACCGCATCAACCCGCTTCTTGCGAAGGGGTTGACCGCACCACTACTATCTGCTACACTTGTTTTTGAAATTGGTTTGTTACTCATATTTTATTCCCACGAGTCGCACGAGAAAGAATGTCCACCACGCCAGAGCTCTGCATTAACGCGGTAAGGGCAGCTTACTGTGGGGGGTGCCCAGGTGCCCCACAGGCTCCGTTAAAGATCGAGCATCTTTTTCACACCCTCGATCACTCATTCCTCGGCACGGGTCGCTTGACACCTTGAATTGGGGTTAGTAGTCCTATTCTTAGCCGGCAACTACGCGTTGCAACATGTTGCACTTATCGAACGTCTACTGTATGTCATTGTCAACAATCGCCCTAAACGATGGACATCATACTTAAATGATCGCTTATCTTTCATAAACATGAGGAACGTCCAATATTTGGGGTAGGGGATGGGGGTTTGTCTAGGAAAGTGTGACAGTACGTGTATTAGGTATAGGAAAGAGCTTGACAGGGGGGGTGGTATAGAAATCCCGAAAAACGATGGACAAAAACAAACGAATCTATGTCAGATTTTCATTTTTAAGTTTCATGGGCGTTGCAGAAGGATTTCGGAGGGGTTTCCCGTAATTTCAGGATGGACTTCCAATGGAATGATTGGATGTCCCAAAACATTCCAGTAACGCCCCTGAAACTTCCCGGAACTCCCTGAAACGTCCATGTAACTCTTCTGAAAGGGCTTGAAATCGGTTGAAACATCCTTGACGCTTCTGAAACTATCTGAGATCCCCTGGAACACTTCTGGAACGTCCTGAAACCCCAGGAAAACAACTAGAATGCCTCTGAAACACCTTGGAACCCTCTGAAACCAACAGGTGATGCGTAGGAAGCTGGTATTTACGGCATTTCTAAAGGATTTGGCGTAAGGTGTGGTACATACTTTGTTGACCGGCCGTCGATAAAGCTGGCTTGATATCTTCCCACAAGGTCATTCGCTTTAGATGACCAATGACGGTCTAAGTAGTCTGGGAGTTTATTACTTCCAAAATGGCATTGCGCATGCGTCGTGGTCATCATCATTACCATCGGAATGGTAACCACGGTAACCAAATAAACAACTGGTGGGGTATGAATTTGCAGCTTTTCACCCAGGCCATTCAGTTTTCTACTAAACCAACCGTAAAGTTCATTGGGATTTCTCCGTAATAAATCAAGTTTTTTCGTAACACGTGCTTTCTCTGCTAAATACAAGAAATAAGACACGAATTTCCGAGATTTTTGTTATTTTTTTATAACAGTTATCAAAAATCGCAAAAAGTTCGTATAATGTCTGTAATTCTTCACATTGAAAGTGTGCGACCCGTCCCAATCGTTTATGTATTCTAAACTTATTTCCAACCTTCTATGTGCCACGAGCAAGCCGAACAGGACACGCTTCCAAATTTTACTTGAAGAAAAATGGGGCTCGGTTTGAGAGTCCTTCCGCTTCGGCCCATATGTTGCACTTTGCTGATGACTGAGCCAAAGACGAGGAAGAAAAGAATACCTAGTGTGTATGCATAGGAATATGCACCCTGCCCTGAGCCTGGACCCTTGCCGGCCGACCATGCTTAACCACACGCACACGTGTGCCACTATTGGACTCTTTCTTGGCCTGCTGCTGTTATGTTGATATATAGAGCGCCATAAGGAGATAATTACTCTTCATATGTACCCTCTGAGTGAGTTTATCCTCAAGTGGACCTGTGCAAGTTAGTTCCTTGTGCGACTCGAATAAGTGTGCCGGCCACGCGAACTCGAAGCGGAACTCGAAGCGCAGCAATCTAAGTAAAATTTCGATTTTAACTTTAGCTTCGACGCAGAAACAGTATGTCATGATTTGTTGATCGTTTTTATCTTGGCGAAGAAGCATTCTTAGATCCGATCAAACAGCACGTGCTGCCATATGTTTGATGATTTTTATTTGTTTTCAAAAGAGGCCCACAGCCCTAATTAGAAGCTTTCCATCCACACTGGTTACCTTTTTATCGCTCTTTCCCTATCCTTTCCGAATGCGTCTCCGCAGTCGTCCACCACTCAAATCGGTATCAAGCCTCAACCAGAAGTGGTCATCACGCTCCGGAATCGTTTTACGGTTCTGTGATCCTTTCAACACGTGTTCTAGTAGGATCCTCGATCAGCCGTATGTTCTTCGGGGTCTGTCTGACACGTACCTTTGCGCGCACGCATCAAGAATCGAAATATCCATTACAACGCCAGCGATCTGGAAACTGAATACGGATTCGCAGAAAATATCGCTTTCAACACGGCTTGTAGATACCTGATCGACAAGAAGCGTCGAATTTGGACTACCGATCGATCGATCTATTTTGCCGATTGAGAGATGGGTGAAGGCGTGAGTATCCGACTTCCTCGAAAACGAACGCGTCGAATCAAATCAAAGCATGCTGCGGCGATGCAACCCGAGCAGAAGGAAATAAGTTAGTATAAAATGGGACCCTGACACTGCCTCACTTGGATCATTAAAAAAAATGGCATCTCGTTACTTGTTTCTATTCGGGAAACTATCGCTCTAAACAATCCGAATCAAAGCAGTCCATCACTAACAGCCGCCTGTCAACTCAGGAAAGCGATCCTCTTCGCATCAACCAGCGCCATCATCGTGCGATCACTTCCATCGCTTGGCCAGTTGGCGGTAAGTAGGCTTTGAAAAAGGGATTTGCCGATTTTCTGCTCTGATTGGCACTTTTCCCTATTACTTCTTATTTGACCCGAGCCGACCGGTGCTGCGGTGATGATAGGCTTTGGAATCCGGAAAATTATAGCTATCGATCCAGCCAGAAGGAAAGGATCATTTGCAGAAACAGATTTACCCGGTAGATAACGCTAATCAGCTCTTGATTTCTTTGCGCTGAGCCGGATTTAAGTGGCGAAGGACCTGCTTTTTTTCTCGGTAGATTTTCAAATGTCATAAAGCAAAATGACGATCAGTCGATTTTGAGTGCCGAGTGCACGCACTTGCTCCCCATATCTTCGGGGTCAAACGCAGAAGCACAGCAGCACATGCCAAAAGTTGGCTCCTTCCGTTTGATTGATGGCTGTATATTTACCACTTTTTCAAATTTTGATCTTATGAACAGAATTGGTCCAAAACACGCCATGCCAGTCGCATCAAAGCAAGCGACAAAATTAAAAGACAATTTAGCGCACTTTCTAACGCCTTGGTGATGTTATTATCAAATCGCAAAAGAAAAAAAAATGTTTCGGATTTTTCTTCTCAATTCCAAACGGTATGAATCATCACGAAAGAAGAATTCCCGAAATTGTTTAATGATCTTCCCCCCCTTTTTAACGGGTGAGAGCTCTTACGCGATGGGTCCAAAATAAGGAAAAAATACAAACATTTCAAGTGGTCCAGTGGACGGGACGGAATGAACGATGTGTCTGCGCGCGCCTACTTTGTTGTTCGGATCGATCTTGCTGCTGTTGCTCTCGACGATCGAAGCAGGCATCGCATAGGTAGCCATGCGATTTACCATTTACCACCGTATCCATCAGAATGTGCTTTGGAGGTATGTGCATTTCTACTGCCTGATATGGAGCTGAATTAGAATCCAAAGTATTCCTTTGCGTCCCGAGTAGACACTTCGCATAGCACACGGGGGTACTTCACACTTTGGTTTACATTCCGACAGTGGCGTGTGAAGGGGTGGGTGGAGCATTGGAAGTAGTGGATTGAAGCGGTAAACACATGGGTATTCAGCAACGCCAAGCTGAGGGCGACGGGTATCGGTTGGTCCAGGAACTTTTGGTAGAGGAAATTCCCTTGACATAGAGTATCATAGGCATCTGACATCTTGAAGCTACCTCGCGGACCAAACCTCGAACACCTGGAACGTAACGACCTGTCGAAGTTCGTTAACAACTCTCTCCTGATTTCGATGATTGTATCGGCCGTAATAATCTACGAAAAGAAATGTTATTGGATGGTTCTGAGCCAGTATCACAAGAGCAGATAATTTGTGGATACAGGC
Organism: Aedes albopictus; assembly: GCF_035046485.1. Classification (NCBI taxonomy): domain Eukaryota; kingdom Metazoa; phylum Arthropoda; class Insecta; order Diptera; family Culicidae; genus Aedes; species Aedes albopictus. The sequence goes on along the minus strand of NC_085136.1, from coordinate 334,281,954 downwards.
ACCACTCCCGAAGGCTTTGTTGAATTTGAGTTCTGAAAAGCTGCTATCTATCTCTCTGGGAAACGCTTCCGATTGGACAGTCTTCCAAGCTTCACATTGTGAATATTGCGTAATTCAACGGAACAATCCGTTCCCAGCCATCTAGCAAACTACAGTAGAATCACTTGTAATGATACGGGACCTCGCGATGCAGGCGACTTGCTCCGCCAAAGTTCCCCTCCTCAATGAGATAGCCCACTTCGTCTTGATGCTTGCTGTCGCCGATGCTTGCCAGGGGAAGGACACCCAAGGAGAATGTCACTAATCTTTGTTCGCACCCCACACACTTCTGCTCTGTGCAGGAGATCCAAGTTAACCAATAACTCAGACGACGAACTGTTTTCCATTGTGCTTCCGAACTTAAGAATGTATGTGCTGCATGTTATGCAGCAGCCATTTCCACTTTGAAAAATGGTCCACATCAAGCACTGATTCGTTGACCACACGACGGTTGACTATAACGGAAATTAGCAACTTGTCGCTTCGTTGCACGAATCTAGTATATTCTTTACTGAAAACGAAGTAGGCCGAGAGTGTTTGAACCGATCGTTTTCACACTAGTCTAGTACTCAACAACCACTCGTAGCGACCACTCGCATTTTTCGTTTTAATAAAGCATTATTCTAATCCTATAACTGCACCGTGGTCGCGTTATATACGACGAGCGAGATTTTTTGGTAGTGTTGTACTTTTTACAACGGCGCGCGTCCTGAAAGGTTAAGTCCATTCAGCGTTTTGCTGCTTTTCGGTATCCAGTCGGCCAATTCTTTTAGGTTATGGGCTCCTGCTATTAAAGGAAGGTGCTGGAATTTCACAGCTGGATGGAACCAACTTCGAAAATTTGAGGTTCAGAGTGAAGCTGTTTTTGGCAGCTGCTAAGGTTTCGGAAGTACTCGAAGTGGATGTTTCTGGCGAAAGTAATGCTGGAAGGGTAAGTTTTCTGAAAATAGACCGCCGAGCAAAATCCATGCTTGTTGGATTCGTTGGAGACGAGTGCCTAGGAGTACTTCGGGACAAGGAAGCCTCTAAGGACATAGGAAATCTCTAAGGACAGCCTTGGAATCTGCATTTGCGAAGAAGTCAGTGGCGAGCCAGACACTCTTGCGGAAACAACTCGCAAGACATCCTATGAAAGAAGGAATGAAGCTACGGAGTCATTTCACCGCTTTTCACGACCTGATGCGGCAGCTGAGGTTTGCTGGAGCGAAACTTGAGGAGAATGACTTGGTTTCACAATTGTTTTGTTTCTTACGCTTCCAGACAACTACGCAACTACGATCCCCTCGTGACTGCCCTGGAAAGCATCGATGAAAATGTGCTCACCTTGGAGGCGGTCAAACAACGGTTGCTAGATGAGGAATCGAAGCGTGCTGATCGAAACGATTGCTATGATGATAGTTCAGCGATGGGAAAAATAAAAAAAAGCGGAAAGTGTCATCATAGACTAATTTCAAGACCTCGATGTACCATTAAATTTTATGTGTCCAGTCCGGTACCCAATAAAATTCATTACCGTGCTTTTTTTTTTCGTGTAAATTACCTTTTGTGTAAATTATATTTAGCGTGTTACACCGATCTGCTGTACCAAAGTCGTCCTTTGTTGCTACTCGTGCGTAGCGTTTTTCCAAGTATGCGTCCACTAGATCGTGCACTCGCTTTGTTTCGGTAACTGTTTCATCTTAAGTACTGTTCCTTTGAATTCCACTAAGAATTTGCATCCTTTGACAGATACGTATTTCGACCTCAACTGTAAGGTCGTCTTCAGTGTCTTGTACTTGACTCGACTCCAACAGTACTTAACGCGATTTTCTTTTTATTTACAGATATTCCCCTAACAAGCCCAGGTTAATCATCATGTTTCATCTTGTTATTATGTTTCCAGTTCAAAACCGAATTAGCGACATTTTTTCTTTGACTTCCGCTGCTTTTGCCTTGCGTTAAACACAATGTCGGAAGTGGGGCGCTGTATTGTACACCTGGTGCTCTATACAGCGCCCCACTTCCGACATTGTGTTTAACGCAAGGCAAAAGCAGCGGAAGTCAAAGAAAAAATGTCGCTAATTCGGTTTTGAACTGGAAACATAATATCGCCAGACGGTCGGTGATCGCTGTGTGTTGGATTCTCCAGTGAAAAAAACAGGTTTTGTTGAGTAAGTTGCGAAATGATCTTTTATTTTTGCAACTCGCTATGACAGATCGATGGTAAACACTAATATAGTTGTATTCTAGGCCTACTGTGATTGAAATTCTACTGATGTTCTTGCCAATCTCTCAACTCTCTTCCTCAAGAACGGAAGTCTTCCTCTGTGTTACTCTTAGTACACTGATACACGGTATTACATATTCAATCGGTAAAGCAGCCTCCTGTCACGCGGCCATGTTTTTGAGGTCAGCATCAAAATCCAGGAACGATAATTGACTGTGGCTGAATCATATCAATAACAATTCTAAATATTATGAAAACTTCCACCCCGTGAAGAAGACGAGCCGGTACTATTACGACTTCATTTTGAAATAAATAATTGAGAAATTAAAAGTCATGTTTTGCCTTTACTAACTGTTTTAAAAGGTGAAAAAAAAATTATGTTGTGTAAAATGTTTCGCCGTTTTCAATTATTGCTCCTGGATTAATGTTTGTTTACAAACTTTGCGCTGTTATGGGGAACCAACCGCCCGAGCCGCCGCTATTGTGTTCAACGAGGCGGCTGAAAGTGGGAACCAGAGATGTTGGCTCGTTATTTTCCTGTGGGGCAGTATTGCGGTGACAAGAGGCTGCGGTAAAGTTCACCTACTTTCTTTCCTACTACAACAATTTTACCGTCCTTCATTATGTTACATTCATTCGCTTTGAAAACAACTACAAAACCTCATTTAGTGATTTCCGGCACTGAGACTACACTCGCAGACAGATCTGGAACAACCATTACATCCGTTAATGACACTGAAACTGAACATCCTTTTCCATCATCAGCAGACACAGTAGTTTTCCCTTCGGTATCGCACCGAATCATTTCACCATTCGCCAGTAGAATGTTTCGTTACTCTATCTTCTCGATGCTGTTGAGCAAATCTGCGAGGTTCGTCATGTGACTCGAAGCTCCGGAATCTAGAAACCAGCCATCGTGAATTTTCTCGTCAAACGCTGCAAAGCAAACGTAACCACGAAAATCGTCCTCTTCGATCGCCACCGCGGAACGCATCTTTGGTCTCGTTGTTGCTCCGGAAGATTCCGCCCGAACTTTCTTCATCAACTCGCAATCACGCATTATATGTTCTGCACTTCCACATGTATAACACTAACGCTTGGCTTCCGGTCCTCTGGTTTGCTTTTGGAATTCTTTCACTGTTAAGGCTTTTTGATCATCAAATCTATCACATCTTTCGCACCGTCGTTCGAACTCCTCCAGAAGTTTTGCCTCCAAAAACGTCATCGTGAAAACGTCCATCCGGCCTTGAATCGATGCCACGATGCTTGCGTTTGATTGAGGCAAACTAGCTAAGATGAAAGCCGCCTTCATGTCTTCGTCCATCGTACATTCAACATTTTAAATTCTCTCGAATTGCTCTTTAAACTCACCTAGATGTTGCCGCATGTCACCACCATCGGCAAGCTCTAGTTTTGACAACTTTAAATCAGCGCAACCTTTCCAACCGATGAGTCCTTCACATATTAGTCCCTCAGCAGTATCCACGCTTCTCTTGCTGTACCGATGCCTTGATAATCCTTAGTTGAGCGTCTTCGACCAGGAATCCGATAGTTTGGAGCACCAACTCGTCGTTCGTCTTCCACTGAATCGTCTTTTCCTCACCTGTAGCTTCAGCAGATATGTAGCTCCACAAACCTTCTCGGGTCAAAACCTGACCTGAGCTCGAATCGTCCAGGTTTCGTAGTTGTCGTACGTTAATCGTTTGATACCCAGCTTCGCGAAATCCATATTGATTCTCCTCCTGAACGATTGTTCCGACGGTATGACAAATCACTTTGGCTCAATACGGAAATCACAACTCAACAAAGCACTGTCGCCTGGGCCAATAACCTGTTGGATTCTCCAGTGAAAAAACAGGTTTTGTTGAAAAAGTTACGAAATGATCTATTATTTTTGCAACTCGCTATATGACAGATCGATGGTAAACACTAATATAATTATATTCCAGGCCTACTGTGATTGAAGTTCTCCTGATGTTCGTGCAATCTCCCAACACTGTGACGGTTCACATATCCTTTTGCATTGAATGAACCGACTTTTCGTGTTTCTTCTATCGAAACCTTCTTCGATGATGCTGGTCGAAACGTGACAACCTCACTGTCTCTCCGGACCATCTGTGCCATAAACATTCCAAAGCTTTCGAGGGTTACTACTGGAACCGTCTCTTTAAAGTCCACCCATTTAAGCTTGATCTCTGATGGAAGGCTTTGGACCAACTCTTGCAACATCGTCGGGTTGGAAAGATGTTCTTTTCGCCTCTAAATGGTCGCAGTAGTTCTGTACCGCCATAACGTATGCAATGAATGCGTCTAACCTTCCTTCACGGGGAGCTGGAGAATTCCGAATTTGAGCAAAAAGTGAAACTTCAGGCCGGCTGAACAGCATTCTCAACGATTCGATCACGCTTGGAACCGATGCCTTGGAAGTAGAAGACGTCTCCGGACTGCCCCTAATGCATCTCCTCGTCGGCATCGCTGTAGGCGTATGAGGGTTTCCGCATTGGAGTAGCCGCATCCATTGGTAGAACTATCATAAGTACTAATGAAAATTGGCCAGTCGTCCGGGTTACCGGAAAAAAAAAACTGGCAAATCCTTTGGTAGCATCTGTCGAGCTACCAATTATGAATTCGTCAGGCGTCTGATTCAGCCGATTCCGATCTTCGCCGGCATATTCGAGGACCTACCTGTAGACTACGTAGTTCTTCGGAACCTCTTGGCTTCCGCCGTTTCGCGTTCGGCACTGCTTGACGTACGCATCGAGAATACACTGCTTCATGAACTAGGGAAGACATCTCTTCTTCAAGCTTCTTCTTCGCCAGCGCCTGCTCATCTTCGAGTTGTCGTCGTTGGATTTCTATTTTTTTTTCTGCTCCAGATCAGCTTCCTTCTCACGGTGCAATCGCAGTTGCTCAATCCACGACTTCTCGAGCGCCGCTTCTTGTATACGCACGGCACTCTTCTTCTTCAACAACCCGTTGCATCCCTAGCTGCTTGCGTTGCTGCAGTTCTGGTTCTAGATGACGATGAGCTTAACCCGGAACGTAGAAACCCAATAGATCCGGCGGTTTCCCACCGGCGTGCTAGCGACTAGTTATTCGTTACCACAGCCGGGACACAGCAACGACAGATCTGCAACAAAGTCTCCTACATGTACTTACCTTATCGGTCAGGCTAAGGCCTCTGTACGTAGGAGTTCTCTCCATTCGACTCGGCCCGTGGCTGAGCGTCTCCAGTTCCGCACTCTGTCAAGGGTCCACAAATCGTCCTGCATTTGATCGACCCACCTAATTCGCTGCGCACCACGACTTCTTGTACCGTCGCTCGGGCTGCATTAGCAGCTGATGCAGCCAGTGATGGAATTGTTCTCATCGTGAAACAATTCGCAAGTGAAATGCCAACACAAGGCTTACTCATGATTCTGAGAGTAAACATTTTGTGAGTTTATTCCAACCCACTAACAGGCATTGTTGTCAACATCTTTTTTGTTAAAACGGCCCCAAATGTGCTGATCGAACGAAATTGGGCCCCTAATATCTCTACTGTCGCTCCATGCTATAGGACACTGCATGAAATCCTCCCCTTTTCCATCACTCTTACAAAAATTGTGTAAACATGAAGGCCAAGAAACGTCAAAATCGCATACATAATCAAAACAATGCACTGCCCTATGTAGTGGTTTCTGCTTTTAGTAGTGTTGCGTGTACGTACACGCTGCATTACTCGAACACCACTTGAGTTACTGGTTGAAAATAGTAAGCAAAGATCAGCTGTTCCCAGCAAAATCAAATGGGAATATTTTCAACTATTGGTATAGGCGCCCGAATAAAAAATACAGTAGAAAAACCGAACGTTGTATTGTAACAGTACTATTGAAAACCATATTTTTACAATAGACACCACTGTAAAAATAAAAATACAAAAACAATAAAATGTTATGTAGAACCCGATACAGTATATTGTAAATAAGATTTTTACAATATACTATACGGGTGGTTAAGTATCGTAACAATATAAAAAAATATTTTTCTCCATATATATTTTTTTTGCAAAACCATACAATATATTGTAAATGAATTGTTATAAATACTGATACGTGGGTTTTAATAAACCGTACATTGTATGGTACACATATGGTTTCAAACAATAAAATGTACCGTAAATGTATTGTTTTCAATTGTAGTTTCACTACTGGTTATACATTTAATTAAATGGTTTTGGAATGGTTCTCTTTTGTTATGTTGTATTGGTTTACATTACATAAACCATATAATGTTATATTATCTTGTCATTTTCCGCCTGTTAATGGCATCTTAGGCTTACTAGCATTAAGAGAATGCGCTTTGGGAATTCTCCAGAGCGTTTTGGATAACCCTTCATATTGGATCGCCTACGTCTAAGTCTGAGTCGAGGTCTGAGTAGTCTCTGATTGCATTAACAGTTGAAGCTTAGGCTCCCATGCCCCACCAGCCAGATAACTGGGTTTCGCAAACTAAGCATTATTTGTGGCAACACTTTGAGCGGCATGATGGAACTATGCCGAGCGCGCTAAGTATTATTAGACCACTAATGTAGTTGCATGAAGTGGGTGACGAGGTACATAAGTATCATTACAGCGTGCTTGTGCTTAACCGTTTTTGCAATATTGAGGTTCCAGTTTGACCAAAGATTGAAATACACGGGGAAATACATAACAACTCATGAGAAAACTGTCAAGTTCGATTCAAGTATAAGTTAGGTTAAAAAGCGAACCCACAGACGAACCTATATTAGAATTTCTTTCAGTATTCAGTCCAGTCCATATGTTAAAGATGGCTCTACGTCAAAGATAAAGTTCGTCAATCGTATTCCTCTCATCGCACTCTACATACCTAGCCCGCCATATCTCTTGGATCTGCAGTTCTTAAGACATCTGGTTTACTACTTATTAAAACATTTTATTGACTTTAAGTTGATGTTTCAACTTATTTTTTTTTTCTTTCCTTTCCTTTGCATCAAAAAAGTCACAAACATCAACAAAACAAAGCACGGAAAAAATCTAAAATTGAATAAATAATTAAAAATGCACGGAAAAATAATGTTTCGGAAAAGTGAATGGTTCAAACGTAAGAAAAACAGTATAATATATTGCTACATAAAAATCGAATGTAAATGTATAGTAGCTACAATGTGCGAAGCTTTTAGTGAACCATTTCATTACAATATAGATAATTGTAGCTGGTATACTGTATGGTGCAGGAATGGTTTCCACCAAACAGCCTATGGTTAGTTTTTATCCGGGCGTGCCAATGGCGTGGTTTATTCGCACCCGCCTGCTTCGTGAGTAAGAAGCAAAACGAAATCAAAAACACTCAATAGTTTTTATTCGTGAAGAACTAGCTGACGTGCGGAAAGTGCATTCTAGTGTGGTTACAATAGCAAATCCAGTGATTATCAATCACAAACTTGAACTGAAGCATTGTTCCTGAAAAGCAGCACTGACAGCCGCGAAAATGCGTTTTTCATTAAATTGCATATAGCTCAGAGAAGCTTGCCAGAGAGTGCTTGTCAGCTTCGTTTACTCATGAATTAAGAAGCGCGAGTATTCTCGAACCCCTGTAGTTCACGAGTAGGTTTGTGTCATCTCAACTGCAATTTTGATCCCTGGATGTAGCTCGTGCATCATCCGCCTTCTCCAAGTCCCGTCTTCCATCTGCACTCCTCTGTAGATAGTATGCAACCCCTTCCATTCGAAAACTCCAAAGACGCGAAGGTTCTCTGCACTTAGAGTCCATATTTCGTGCCTATAGAGGACTACCGGGTATAGGATCTAACACTACGCACAGAAATGGAGATTGTAAAGAACATAGTAGGCATTGACACGATGGGGCAGTTAGGCTCGGTGGATGACAGAAGGAGGAACAATAATAAACACGGAATGCGAGTTCATGAATATTATCGAAACTTTAGTTATTCTAAATTCATACGAACTCCGAATACCTCGTACACTGGCGTAGCCACGGGGGGGGTGGTTTAGGGTTAAACCCCCCCCCCCCTGAGCCAAAATTTGTGGAACAAATTTTCGGTATAAAACGCTTTGCGACGAAAAAATTTTTCGGCTGTGCCGCTTTTTTCAAACTACGAATATGTACAATTGCTCATTACATTGTGCGAAATGCAAGTGGCAAATCAAAAAAGGTATCATTGACCATTGAAAACCCCTCCCAGAGACAATTTCTGGCTACGCCACTGACCTCGTACTCTACACCGGGATAAGCTTTTTACAGATGGCTAACTTCGTGCGACGGTGAAGTTCATTCGATCGTAATGTTTTGCGGAATCAAAGTAAGCTCGATTTCCTACCACAAGGCGTTTTTCAATTTCTCTACCGGTGTTATTGTCGGCGGTCACCGGTGAGCACAAGTACACGAATCCTTCAACCGCCTAGATTTCATCACCGTCGATAGACATTCGGGTTGGCGTTCGCGGTTATTCCTCCCAAGAGCCCTTTGCCATCATGTACTTTGTCTTCGACACATTAATAACTAATCGCATTCACATAGCTTCATCCTACAGTTGGACATACACCCGATTCTTTTTTTGCACGGGTCTGGTTTTTGCTATAACTCAGTCAATTTTCAATCGATTCTCATGAAATTATGTATACATGTAGTCACGATTAGTACTATCAGTGTACAAAATTTCATGGGAATAGGTCCAACATTGACTGAGTTATAGCGAAAACCAGACCCGTGCAAAAAAGAATCGGGTGTACGATGAACAAGTGATGTGTGGTCACGTTGTATTCGCGGCATTTCTTCAACACCTGCCGGATGACGAACATCTGATCCATAGTAGTGCGTTCGCCCATGAATCCAGAATTAAATACGAACGTTATTGACCCTTTTCAAAAGTAAAGGGAGATTTAACCTTGGATTTAACCTCAAATTGGTCCCTCTATTCGCGAAATTTCAGTCGAAAACGTGTTGAATTCTTCGAATTCCAAGCTCCTGGACACGCCGCTGGCCCACACTTCACACACCTTCAACTATGTAGGGCCCCTGTCTGCGGACGATGTGGTTGTTGGTGATTTGACTTCATATTCCTCCAAACCAAAACCACTTTATCGTCGTTGCCACGCGGACCCGCCGCGATCGCAACTCGTCAAAGCAAAGCAACCCATCGAAATTCTTCCCTCTGCCCCCGCCTCTATCACTGTCCCAACATCAGCTCACTGTTGCATGTCGAAAGCGTTGCCTACTTTGTTCGCCCAAAACCCGAAATCGGAAGTGACGCGGCGGAGCGTCCTATTTTTCCAATCTCTCGGCATATTTTTGCCGCTTGACGCCCCCGCGTGTACCCCAGGATTGAGGAACGCTAATCAAAGGCAACGCAGCCCGCCGCGCAAAACAAACATGGGTTTTTGATCTGGTTTCGTCGGATTCATTACAACGCCCTCTTGTAGCAGCCCAATTTCGGAACATTCAGACCGCAAATTTTCAAACATTTCCCGTGATTGTTGGTTTTGTTATCTTTTGGTTTTTTTTTGTGGCAAAATTTACTGCGTGTGTGCCATGATGAGAAGGCGGCCTACTGTGCTTTGATCCTTGCCGCTGCCGCCGCCGTCGCCGCAGCCGAAAGCGCACTGGGTAAACATCCCAGTGCTGCTCGGAGACGGCAAGGATGACAGGTAGCAGCTAGGTATGTACCTACCTTCGGAAGGACAAGTGGCTCCTTGAATAAGGATATACCGATCTTGCTTGTAGAGCAGGTTGTAAGCTTCTTTCAAGGTGTGAAAATAATAACATTGCTATTAGGGAAGATACTCGTTGAAATGGAGGAATCATTTTTACAAATTGGACTTCCGGCTTGGCCTACTGTGCACAGATGTATCAATTGTATCATGCTTGCCTACTTGGATGACCATCTTTCTTCATTCTACGAATCCTGGGTAGAATGTGATTCAGGTTACGGGGTCTGTGGGTCAATGTGAGACCACCCTGTTCAGAATGACTAAATAGAGCCATTAATTTATTCATCCATTGGCTGACGGTGGCGCACCAGATATCGATCGCGATCGATTCGAACCCGGTAATTAATTTCCAATCCGTTCAACCACTGAAACTTCGATCGAATCCCTCCAGTCCAGATATTGAGCGATAAATCAACTTTTCCTCGAGACCTTGATCCCGAAAAGGATAAAATCGTTGTCCGTTATAGGTCGTCCAGCGCTTGCTGTGATGAACCGTAATCAAGACACGGTCATTACGCGTCGATCTGCGGTCGGCGATCGACGCACATTTCACCAACGCCTACTTTGTTGTTTGATACTAGGGGTCTGTTTTCATCTGAAAAGAAAGCTCCGACGCGACGAAGGAATTCGGTCGATCGTAAATTATGCGGTCGTAGAATGCGTTATACGCGCGGGCTAATAATATCCCTTCGAGGGTGAAACGATTATGCGTCGTCGGTCTAGTAGTGGTCGCCGACGACAAGAGAGGGTCCTTTTCTTGGCGCAGTGTTTCCCACCGTAATCACCACAACAGAATAGGACCCCTAGTGTAGTGCCATAAACCACAAAGGAGCTGGTACCAGTTCTGATTTGGGAACAAAAGAAACTCGTAGAGCTATTAAGGGAAGGCGAGAAGGAAGGGAGAGACTGCAATTAAAAAAAATCCGAAACAAGAAACAAATTTACACTTGAGGCAAAGCACTGAGTGGGTCTTAAGATTTTGCATAAGTGGTCTCTAGTGGGGTGCAAGTTTCTGTTTTGTTTTGGGTACGCTCATCGAGTGAGTAGTGATGATGGGAAGAGAACTTGCGGAATCATATTGGTGATTTGCGTTGCTGAGTGGAACTCTTGGATAATTCACACAAGCTGAGGCTATCTCAGTGTTCCAGAAATGGGCACCCATGTTTGTCCGTGTTAGCTATACCTATCGGTCCTGTGATGAAAATAATACCAGCATTTCAAACATCTACACGCGATGAACTCTTCACCATGATAAAGAGTCCAGTACAGGGACGCGATAAACTGTTGACCATTATCATCATAGCAAGCACTGCTTTCGTCTAGCATCATCCCTCCGTACGAATCGCGGATTGCTTTGTTTGCACATCGCGGCAAGTGAAACGAGTTCACCGGTGTACAACCGAAGCCAATTTCGAATGTTTGTTTGGCTTTTGTGCCGATAAACATTCGCGAGATATGCCGAACAATGAAGGATAATGATGGGCAGTGCGCGTTCGCAATCGACAGGATTTGTTTCCATGTGTCCAGAACTCATCATACCAGGCTCGGCGAGTATTTCGCTCGAATGGAATAAGCACGGCCATCGGATACAGTGTTGATGTTGACTCGTTTTAGACTCCGCATCAGTACAGCGACCAGGCAGACAGTTAATTGTTTGCTATTTATATTTATAACAATCGAGACGCGACTTCACGCTGGCAAATAGAGCGGAAAAAAACAAACATAAGGGGAAATCTATGTTTGCTTTTTCCGTGTTTCGGTTTTTCCTACTCCAACGTGATTTCGATCCAAAAGATATCTCTGTAGGTATTCTGAACAGTAGGCGAAATTTACAATACATAAATACAGAGGAAAATCTGTGCGGTCGCGCTTTTGTTTTCGCGAATTATCCTATCCAACACTACGTGATTCACTAAATCACCAGGTAATGCGAGGTATGCACTTCAAACGGAATCGCTCAAGTAATTTTCGTTCAGCGCATTATTTTTCCGTGACCGGAATGGTCAAGAAATTTAACACAGCAAGTCCCATTTGATTTGACGTTTCGTTTCAGCTCCGTATTGTTCGTATAGTTGAAAATCAGAGTTTTTGACACGCGAAAATCGATTTTTCTCCTAAACCGTGCGTCGGACGTACATCGGACATAGTACGCTGGATAGAGGACCATAGGTCCGCTGTTCAGCGCACTATGTCCGACGTTAGGTTTTCCGTATGGATTTGGCGAAAAGGCGATTGTCGCGTGTGGGGAAACTTCGGGTTTCAACCGCGACGACAATACTAGGATCCGGAATAAATCGACGCTTTCTTATTTCTTGAGCGATTCCTTGCCTGAATTTCCCGCGCATCGAGATAGGCCAAGAAATTTCTTGCGATCTGCGTATTACCCATAAGAGAAATGTGTTGAACACTGAAGATCAATTTGCAAGCACTTTTTGAGGTAAAATTTGTGGAAGGTATAGCACCGTTTCTACAAATTCGGTTGGCTGTATTCAAAACAACACGGAGCAAAGAAAACGCGTGACAGTTTTGAAAACGCAGCCACTCGCGCGCACTGCCTGCGACGATCCCTCAGTAACTCAGTAACCCTTATCTCTAGAAGTATCAAGTATAGTTATTTTTGCAATTCGACACTATATTTTTTTCTTTATACTGGCCGTTTCAGTACCGAAACGGCCTACTTTTCCATACTATTTCAAACAATTGCATTTCGGTTGCATTATGAACCACAATGCATTTGTGTGATCCTCAACCTGAGTTGTCACGGCAAGAGCTTGCAAAACTGTGACGGCTATAACACGACTTGCTTGATTTAAATTTTTAGGTCGTTTTCAGCGGTTGCGTTCTATTCTGAACTCCGACAAGACCGAACCGAAAATTTAGATTTCCACCGATGAGTTTCAAATGTTTTTTAGAACAGTTTCGTTCTAAATTGACCAATCTAAATGCCTGAGTGGCAGTGATTTGTGTTCAATCTTCCCGTGTTAATCTATTTGTAAACATCTTTTGTTTTCACGTATATGAATAGGCTTGCATTAGGTTTCGTGAGACTTTTTTTTGGACAACTCAATTAAATAAAACTGTTCAACGCCTTGTTCCATTTTGCGTCGTCGGTGTACCCGTTTTCTCCCGTGCAGTTGGTGATGCATTTCGCGAGTAAATTTCGAAGTACAGTGAAATTTAATTTAAAAATAATTGTTGGTGTTAATTTCAACTGTAGTTGGTCAACGGCCAACAAATTCTTTCCAAATGCCACTCGGCGGAAGAGCTAATTATTTCGAGATTCAATTCAGATGCTCCGCTAGTAGTTTCTCCAGGGTTTTTTTTTTCGGGAAATTTCTCCGGGCGTTCATTCGGAAGTTTCTAGCGGATTTTTAAATACATTCTCTGACTATTTGTTCAGTAGGTCCTTAGCAACTCCTTCAGATTATTCGGGATTTTTTACAAGTTTTCAATCAGAAGGTTCTCAAGAAATTCCTTCAGGAGTTCCTTCGAAAACTTCGGAGGAGTTTCAAGTTATCTTTTGGATATTCCTCAAGGAATTCTCTTAGAATTTTTTCCTTAATTTCCTTATGTTTTTAGGAATTTCTTTGGAAATTCCTTCAGGAGTTTCTTTGAAAGTTATTTCAGCAATGTATTCAAGAGTGTTTTTTTTATTTTTTTTTTTTTTGAAATTCTTACTAGGACAAGAGTTTAAACCAGAATTTCTTCAGGAGTTCTTAGAGGAATTTGTTTTAAAAATATTTTCGAGAATTCAGGAGCTTCTTTAGAAATGCTTGCAAGAGTTCCAGAAGCTATTTCTTTCAGAATTCCGTCGGCAATTTCATCAGGATCTGAGAAATTACTCTCGATCCCTGGAATTTTCTTAGAAGTTTCTTGGAGAATTTCTTCAGAAGCTCCTCCAGGAATTACTTCGAAAATAATTCAAGGATTTCTCCACCAATTCCTAGAGTTTGTCTGGAAGTTCCATCAGAACTTCCTCCGAGATTTTTTTTCAGTAGATTTTAGGCGAATTTCCTTTAAAATTTCAGGAGGTTATCCGGGAATTCCTTCAGGAGTTTCTCTCATATTTTTTCATGAGTTTTTCCGGGTAAACCAATAGAAAACCCTCCGGAAATCTTTTTTGGAGTTCCTCCAAAAATTCAAACGATCATTCATTAAGGAGTTCTAATTATTCTAAGAACCCCGGAAGTTTCGTCGGGAGTTTTTTGAGAAATCCTTCCAAAGAGCCCCGGGAATTTCTATAGGAGTTAGTCTGGGAGTTCGCAAAGGGTTCTTCAAGGGATTTCTTCCTGAAATCTGTCAGGGTGCTTTCCACAGGTTTCTGCGGATGTTCCAGGCTCGTGGTCGTGAGGCTAGTGCCACCAAGCATTATGCTAGGGAACGCGGGTTCGATTCCTGCCGCAGCTTCCGTGGATTTGACCGAGGCAAATGTTTCACTCACTGAGGAACTATGATAAACTGTTCACGAGTTGATAAGGGGATTTCTCGTTAAGTTTCTTCGGGAATTATCTATGGATTTCTTCCGGAAATTTCCTTCAGATGTTGCTCCTGAAATTCCGTTAGAAGTTCCTCGGGAACTGCAAGAAGTTTTCTCAAATTCCTCTGAGAATTCCCTTAGGTAGCAGCCCGTGGCGTAGTTGGTCACACGTTCGCTTCATATGCGTATGGTCATGAGTTTGATTCCCAGCCCCGGCACTTTTTTTTTTTTTTTGTCTTTATTAAAGAGATTTTCAGCCCTAGGCTGGTTCATCTCTGCCCGGCACTTGCAATTTTTTGTTGCAATGTTGCTTTTCCCCCGAGAGCAACTGACACTGACCCTCTTCTGAGTCCCACGGCTCAAACGGACCCGGATAGCTGGACATCGGCGTACTGCTACTCATGATGGACCCCCAATCGGACTGGAAAGGAACAACGGCCATCCATCATCATCCTTGTGCTCATCATTCTAATAGGTATAAAAGTAGAAAAAGTGAAAGCAGCAGAAAGGCAACCAGTTCGATAAAGTAGAATAGAATCTAGGCGCTGTACAAAATGTAAGTGCAGGTGTCAATTGAAATTGCTCACGTAGTGCCCCAGTGGACAATGGTCCACTGCACGAATTAATGCTGGCCTGCTTAAGCCTTGTTTGGTGTTTGAAAGGAATCGCTCTAGAAACTTCTTGACCGATTCCTGGCAGAAACTTTCCACGGTGACTGCCATTTGAACTGTCATTTCTTCGCAACTGCGTACTGTGATCGAAGAAAAACGGTTTCTTGGACGATTCAGGCAAGGAATTTCCCATGCATCAAGATAGGCCGGAAAATTTCTTCTGAACTGCAAACAGCGCTTTACTCTCGCAGAAAATTTGACGTTTGAGCGGTGTCGGCACCGCTCAAACGTCAAATTTTCGGTAAAAGTAGGCAGGCCAGCATAAATTCGTGCATTGGACCATAGAGCTGTAAATTAGGTTAACGATTAAGAATAAAAAAATCCCTTAGGTTTTTATCCATGAATTGCTTCACGAGTTTCCCTGAAAGAAAATCCCTTTGAAGTATTTTCGGTAACTTCACTACGTATTTCCTCGGAAATTTCCTAAAAAATTTCTACCGGATATTCTTTCAGCAGTTCCTACGAGAATGCACACTAATTTTAGAATTGCTTGTTCGGCTGTTCTATTTTCGGTAAAAGTTCGGATAACCGAAGTTCAGCATAGTCTTACCGAAATTCGGTTGATTGGTACCGGACGTTAGGTAAACATTACCGATGATTCAGTACGGTACCGTAATTGTTTGCCGCACTGTCGGTAATCGCACGGTCGGTTGTCGGTAATCTGAACTTTTACCGAATATAGAACAATTGAATACGGTACTTTATTTTAAGTGTGTGCATTCTCAAGTTTTTCTTGTAATTCTTTTTTTTTTCCTTTTTCACGTGAAATGACTTATTCTTCATCCACCTGAAAAATTTTCAATGATTTTCTAAAGAATTTTTTCTAAAGATCCTTCGGTAATTCATTCGGAAGTTCCACCAGGATTTCCTAGAGGAGTTTCTCCGGAGATTCCTCTACGACTTCCTCCGGGAATTCCTGCAAGAGTTCCTTCGGAAATTCCTCTAGAGGGTTCCTCTGGGTATTTCTCTTGACGTTCCTCCGGGAATTTTCACGTAAACTCCTCTAGTAGTTTCACCGCGAATTCCTCCGAGAATTCCTCTGGGAGTTCATCCGGTAATTCTTCTAAGAGTTCCTCCACGAATTCCTCCGGAGAAATTTTCGAAGAAACCTCCCGCATTTACCAGAGGAGCTTCTAGAAGAATATCTACACTTACGGGCATTCTTGGAAGGATTTCCGGAAGCACTTGTAGAGGAATTCCCTGAGAAACTCCCTGAGCAATTTCCCAGAGCATTTCCGGAAGATCTTCTAGAGAAATTTTAGGACGAACTCTCGCAACCGCGAAGGACGAACTCGAGGAAGCTACCGCAATTTCTAGAAAAAATTCTAGTAGAATTACCACAGGAACTCTAAGAGAAACTTCAGAAGGTACTCCTGGAGAAACTATCAGAGGAATTCTTGAATGAAACATTCGCAATTTCCGGATAAATTCTTAGTGGAATTTCCGGATGAACTCCATTGGGACCCCAGACAACTTTGAAGTGATGGCAAACAAGTTTGGTAAAACATATTGACATCATTTTTGCAATACTTTCAAACTAGACCTAGTTCTAGGACTACTGACTCTAGTTCTAGCATAAATAAAGTTGATTTCATGGCATACTTTGATTTTTAATCCACGTCAAAGTTGAACCGGACAATTTTGTATACCTGGGGTCCATTTGGACCCCAGATTGAATTATCTATATCTTTTTATTCTGTTGATTTAGAATGTTTATTTCTTAGTAAAATTCGTTCGGTAGGTCAAGCGCCATCTGGCGGTGAATTGGTTAATTCGAAATTTCCCCCACTAGATGATGCTATTTGGCATTAACAATTTAGTAATATAATGTCTTTAAACGAAATTATCGGAATATTTAAAGCTTGTAGAAGCGTCACGTCTTCTGGAAAGTTGCACAGTAAGTCGAGCGCTTACAGATAATGGACCGATTGATTTAAAATTTCACCACTAGGTGGTGCTAGTGTGCATGTAAATTTTGTATCTCATATGTCACTGGATCCTTATCACTTAGAAAGATGACGTCTTCAAGAAAGTTGTTGTGTTGGTCAAGTACTTCCAGATGATGGGCCGTTTGATTTGAAACACCACACATAGGTGACGCTAGTGAGCATGCTAATGTTACATCTTATACACTCAGAAATAAAAGTATACACGGAATTACTATTATTTATGCATTTTGTATCCGCATCTCTCTCACTCTCTTTCTGTTTTCATGCTATCTGCCGTTTAGCCTGGGTTGAAGAGAAGTGTTTCGGCAACCCAGGCGAAGCACCAGATAGCATGAAAACAGAAAGAGAGTGAGAGAGATGCGGATACAAAATGCATAAATAATAGTAATTCCGTGTATACTTTTATTTCTGAGTGTACATCTCAGGATCCTGATCACATGAAAAGGTTGTTCGGCAAAGTTGTTTCATAGGTTAAGAACTTACAGATGATGCAAAATCTGATTCATAAATCCACACACAATGAGTATGCAAATGTTATATTTCAAATATCCCAGGGTCCTAATAACTCTCTTACCGTCTCTACTATCTTAAGCAAAAATGTTTGGTAGGTCAAGAAATTACAGATAATGAACCGTTTGATTCGAACCTCTGTCACTGTTTTTTTTTCGGCAAAACTATTTGGTAAGTTAAGAGCTTACATTTTTTTGCCATTCGATGTAAAATTTCATCTCTAGGCGGCACTAGGTACAAATTTGTAATAGGTCGCTAATGATTATTGTTTCTAATAATGTATTCAACATGCTATAACTTGTTTCCCTTCAGACATGTTTGAGTCAAGTCAAATGATAATCAAAAACCAATGTATTAGTCATACATTTGAAGGTTTCATTAAATTTGGTTGACTTAATCCTAAGATATAGTAGTTTAATGAACTGCAGTGAAATTGGGAGTATTGTACTAGAAACACTTCAACTTAACGTAGAGTTAATCAGTCAAGCCCAAATTTATACCAATTATAGCTAACTTGTTGGAGAACTTGCAGTCAAAGTTGAGAATTTTTTTTTTAATAAGAAGTTACAGCCTGTTTAAAATTGTCTAGCTAATGGTTCTATACTATTTCCCGGAAAGACATTTCCCGGAAATCATTTCCCGGATACCCCATTTTCCGGAAAGACATTTTCCGGAATAACCCATTTCCCGGAAAACCATTTTCCGGAATGCTCCATTTCCCGGAATACCCCATTTCCCGGAAAGGCAAAACTAGGAAAACCTGAGACCTGAGACCTGAGATATTTTAGAATCTTTAAACGTGATCTGGTTTTTTGTTTTCTATTACGACTAATTTTACCAGGTGATGATCACTTTCCAGAAAATCGAGCCTTTAAACTATATTCTATTTTATTTCAAGATTGTAGAACTTCATAAATGAATAGAACTCAGATTCTCGTTACAGTTCACTTAACAAAGTAAAGCCAGCACCGTTGAGCCGAATGGTTATACTTTGACTGACTTTTCAATAACAAATTGTTCTTACTTTTCGTCAAAGACTGTTCTAGGTGTATTTATATAGTTGAACTGATAACTGCATAGGAGATTTGCCCTTCTTCAATTTACAGGCTGATCTTTTTAACTAGTAACGTTACAGAATTGATTTGCGCCCAATTTATTAATTCTACCTATGGTTTTCCTTCTTTAACCCTTCAGCGCGCGCGCCGTTGTAAAAAGTACAACACTACCAAAAAACCTCGCTCGTCGTATACAGCGCGAGCGCGGTGCAGTTTCAGATGCTTGATGGCGCGCGTCCTGGAAGGTTAAAAATGGGTTGTTCTTTCGACATGAAAAACAACACATATTCAAGAGAAGGAAAAATATCAGATAGTGTTAATAGTTTAGCCGCCAATCAAATACTCAACGTTTTAAGTAGAAAGAACAGCCTATTAAATAAAGAAGGGCAAATTTCCTATGTATATAAAAAACAACAAGTGCCAATAAAACATATGATTACCAACATGTATTTTATTGGCACTTGCTGTTTTTTATATACATAGGAAATTTACCCTTCTTTATTTAATAGGCTGTTCTTTCAAGTGAGACTGTTACAGAGTTGTTGAATTGCCAAACTGTCAATTGCACCTTTAGAGATTATCCCTTCTTCTAGTAATAGGCTGTTCTTTCGATGCCTATTTTTCAATCGCTTTCGTTTCAATCCAGCCTAATGACCTTAGTAATAATGTGGGCAAATGTATTTTCGGCCCAATAAGCCACACCATTACCTCAGTTGTTATTTGAAGGGCCTTTACTGACAGCTATATCTCAAGTATATTTGTGCAAATCGCCCTTGAACCGAATGAGTCGTTAGGCAAAAAGTTGAAGTTAGCCTCTTGTTATTTACAGTTTTAGGTTTAGTATCAAAAAGGCAAAGAACATATCGCCCCCTTAATGCTAGAACTAGGTAACTCGTTTGGAAAGTGCGGGTGAAAATGGCTGTTAAAACTAATCGTGGTATAAAACAAACACTTTGTTGGTCCTAAAAGATGAATCATTATGTGTTTTCGTAGTTCCAATGGATAAACTTTTGTTTATTATGGTCTATGTTACGATTTAACAAAACAACCGAAATTTCGCAAAACCAGTTACATAGTGTATAAAGTGAGTGCTACAAATAAATTTAATACAGTATACTCTTCTTTCAAATAGTCGTTCAAGTTTAGACATCACCATTATTTTTAATTTGACATTTTGTCTCTTATTATTTTTTTCATTTCAACGTTTATTTTTTATTCTCCCCTGATGTGTAGGTTTCAGAGGTGTTGTCGAAAGATGAGCCGACTTTTTCATTTCTTGAGCTAATATTGACTAATCTGCATCCCCCTATAGAGCTCTCAAATAGTATGGAAACTTTAAACCAAGAGTATACTGGTTACAAACTATGCGCAAAATGGAACCGCTACCATTTTATGAGATATTATTCGTTTCATTTGTGTTAGGCTATTCTTTCGAATCTTATCTCTTGGAATTATAGCTGCCAGAATTGTCCTTGAAAAATTTCCTTCATTAAACAATGGTTGTTCATTCAAGCTGTAGTAATAAAACTGTCGGCATCATAACTGCAAATATTGTTTTAATGTTTTCTCGAAGATTTTAAAATAACGCTGAAAGCCCTGCCTAAATTCTTCATTGAATACCGACCAAAATGGATCAATTATTGTGCATTTTAAAAAAAGGTTGAAAATCAATGAGTCTGGGAATTGCGACAACAGTTTTCTGGGAAATGTTCCATTCCGGAAAATGGTTTTCCGGGAAATGGGATATTCCGGAAAATGGGTTTCCAGGAAATGGGTCATTCCGGGAAATGTTTTCCGGGAAATGTCTTTCCGGGAAATGATTTTCCGGGAAATGTCATAGAATCCTAGCTAATAATTAAAATTTCTATGTTTTTGCAAATTTGCTACTAGCGCCACCTAATGACAGAAACTCTATCCAAATAATAATTCAACGGAAAGTTCTTGATCTTCTTAACAACTTTACCGGAGATACCATATTTCTAATAATCACGATCCTGAGATATGTAAAATTTATTTAATTTGTTTTCACTCGAGCGCTGCCTAGCGGTAGAATTTGGAATCATACAGCTCACCATCTAAAAGTGATTGAGCAGCTGAATAACTTTGCCGAAGACACCAACTCTATAAATATGTATATGGGATAGAAATTTTGTCAGTGTTACCACAGAGAACAGACGTCTATCTTCGCTTTCTACCTTGTGTAAAACTTTGTAACGGTCATATCAGAGTATGTGGTTATGCTCCCGTTGCGCGGCGCTAGCGTCCCATCACTTACATTGTTGTGTTGTCATATTTGTTTTTAGTGCTCACCGTTTTTGGCCGTTTGGTGCTCGTGTCGCTTTGTAGACTAGTGTATTTTAACGCTGAACACTGCCATCGTGGGGTCAAATCGACTTTATAAGTAGGGCAGTCTCCGTTGGTGGCGTTGAGGTACACTTAAATCCTTTACACACGATTTCGACATATTTTTGATCGAGCTTAAATGTCTGTTCTCTGTGGTGTTACGTTTACTTGTCTTTTACATCACAGACAAACAGATGTAACAGTAACGAAATTTCAATCCCATAAGTCTTAGAACCCTGATTACATTACATGGTGCTTCGGTATCTCCGGCAAAGTTGTTTGGTTGGTAAAGGACTTACAAATGATGGTACGTATGATTCGGAATTCCACCGCTAATTGTACATATCTCCTGATTATTTGGATCAAATTATTTGGAAATATGTTGTTTTCGGCAAAGTTGTATGGTAGATCAAGTGTTTTCATTTGAATTATTGTTTGATTCGAGTTCCTGCCACTAGGTGGGGCTAGTTGCAAATTTGCATGAGCATGCAAATTTTTATTATGTGCAAGAAAATGCTCAACAAGCTGTAACTTTTTAAGGAATGCACCAAAAATTGTCAAATTTTGACTGCTGATTTCCCAACCCGTTAGCTTACACTGTTTGGGCTTGATTGGTTGACTCAATCCAAAGTTGGAGTGTTTCTAGTAAAATAATTTTAATTTCATTAAAGTTTATTGAACTGCTACATATCAGGATTAAGGGAACCAAATGAAATGAAATTTTGTACATAAATGACAAAAATATTGGCCTTTGAAAAGCATTTGTTCCAGCTGAAAAGTGTTGGCTCACCGTTCAGTTATAGTTTTACTTCCGCCTAGGCCCGGATTAAGGATTGTGAGGGCCCGGGGCCAGAGCGGATGTGGAGGCCCCTCGGTGGTACAAATGCGATGAGCAAAAAAGTTTTTCTTTGTTTTTGAACACTACTTGAGGAAAATGAAACATAAAGATAATGTTTAACAAGCAAAAACGGTTTTTGTGGGGGCCCACTTTACCTAATAAACAACTTTCCTTAAGACACCAAATTACTATGTGATCAGGACCTTGATATATATCCCTTTCGTGACGAACCAGCACAATTGTGCTGTTCAGCAACAACAGTTTTATATATTTTTTTAATCTGTTTAATTATTGTTTTATGTAATGTATATTGTTTTAATAATTAACCCATCACTTGTACTTGTTTGTGTGCAAACAAACTTTTGTTTATGTTGCATATGAAATTTGGCACAACATTGTAAACAAAAAGTGAACAAAATCCATAAAACATGAAAAAGTTTTAGCTATCGCATTTTTTTTCTGATTTTTATAGGTTGGTAAAGCTAGAAATCAAATGATGAAGAGTAGTTCTTCCAAATGGGGAAGAAAAAGTGTTGTTTTGTTGGAAATTGTAAGAGTTCTGGAGAGCCAAACTTTGCATTTGCTATGGAAATTTCATTATTTGTGCTCCGTCCCGAAAGGGATATGTGCTCAGCTAGCGCCACCTATATATGAAATTCCGAATTAAACGGTTCAGCATCTGTAAGTCCTTGACTAACCCAACAACTTTGCTGAAGACACTGATCTTCTAATAAGTCAGGATCATGAGATACAGAAAAACAAATTTGGTGTCCAAATGGACCCCAGGTTTCCGAAATGGATCATCATTTAAGGTTTCCTGTAAAGGGTTAAACTGCAAAACTATCTTCAAATGTGTACTCAACGACGCAGCATAAAATATTCACCAGTGCGTGATCTGTTTTTATATCTGTGGGTCGTGCATATATGATACTTTTATCGAACCGGTTCTAGCGATTGTTAGACAAACTTTCAGACAAGATTTTTTGCTATGAGGTTGTTGTCCAAATTCTACGAAAAATATCAAAATTTCGTCCCATCCTGTAGCGACTACAACAATCGGAAATTCATTTTTAATTACACAGCAATCGTGGAAAGAAAGTGAGATCCGTTGTGCGCAGCAATTAATCGAAAAGGGTGCCAAAAGACCACCGTCAAACAGCAAACAAAGATTCCGGTCTGGTTCCGTTTTGCCGCGCGTTGATTGCAATAAAATGATGATGAAAGACCATCTCATCTCCGCTATGAGCTAAGGATAATATCTGCGCAAGGAACTTGCTAGACCAGCGGGGTTTTCTCCTCATAGCCAGCCAGAGCGGTCGGAGAGGCGATTAAAGTAACAGGGCACGGTAATGATAGATGTCGAGTTTGAAGATTGTTCCGCTATTATCGTGAAGGGCAGAGGTCTCAAAGGAGCAACGGATCCTGCCGCGTGGAGGGTCAAAAGTTGCCGCTCGCTCGTAGGTCCTTTGTAATATCCTGTGATGTGCGGCTATTGTTTGATTATGAATGACCGGAACATCAAAGGATTGGGAACTGGCTAGGCGCGGACACCGTTGGGAGGTCCTGTGAAAGGTCACCGCTCGTAAAAAAGGGGTAATTTAAACTATGTTTGAATAGAAGTGATTAATGTCCAATTAGGCAGGTTCTGTAATGCTATTCAAAACCATTGTATTGATAAATGCCGCCAGGATAACTCGCAGACAGGCACGTGTTATTAATCGAAAAGTGATCCTTCGTTCCCATACCTGCATACGTACCAAACCTAGCCACGATTACCACTGAGAGCGTACAATACCGTACAATTTCCGAAAAGATCACTGCTCGCGTCAATCAAGTGTGCCGTGAGAAAATTGCAGTCGTCTGCCCAAAAGATCACGCAAAACACAAAAACAACGTCGAAAGCTGTATAGTAGGCCTTGCCAAAATCGTTTCAGACTTCTTCAGCAGATAAAATTTCGGATCAAATTATCGAATTCGCTCGGCCTGCTTAAATGCTTTCCTCATTTACCCACCGCTTCAACCGTTTATTGCCCGTTTGCGTTCGAAGTGAGGATGCGACGGACAAGCGGCGGGGATTATACAAATTAGCGTGCGTTCATTCACAAGGATCAGCCAGCCAGCCAGCAGCAGCAGAAGCACACTCTGCTGAGGTAGGAGCTTCCTTGGCAGTCCGAAACAAGCACGCGAAATCAGCCGAACGGCCAACAACGCGACGGATCTTGATCGAAGCGTTTAACTTTAATTTGCTTCCTTCGAAAACCTCGAAATCGGCGAAATAAGGAATAAAAGACGTCGCGCTCAGGGATGTGGAAATGTTCAACTTCCTATCTATCTTTTTTTTGTGCATGGGGGTCTTTCTCTGCTGCACACAAACGGATTTGACGCGGCGGATGAACTTTGCAGTACCTACAGCGATTGAGACGTGCTTGCTGTGTGTGAACTTTTGCAGGGGTGAGTTTCCCATGGGGTCGCCGAATTCGGTAATTTCCCATAATTTTCACTTGTTCATTGCTTTTTGGAAGTACTTTTACAAGCTGTAATTAGGTACTTGAATTGCATGATAAGAGATGGAGAGGACTGGATTTGGATTGGATTTAAACCCATATCGTAGTGAAACAATTGAGAACAAAGAGCTTAAGAATCTATATATATAAAAATGCAGTGGCATACGTGGGACCGCGCATAACTTGCGAACGGGTGGTCCGATTTGGGTCGTCTAAGTTTTGTTCAGATTGTTTTCACCCAAGGAAGGTTTATGAGGCCTAAAGCATGGGAAAATTGAGAGTTTTTGAAAATCGGGTTTTCATACATTTTGAACGGGGACTTGGTGCTTGGCTAGGGACTTGAAACGTCAAAAAACGCAGTAGGCAAGACAAAGTTTGCCGGGTACAGCTAGTTTGTTTTATTTTTACTTTTACTACCATCCCTATCAGTGTAGACCGATCAATATCATGTTGCGAACACTATAAGCAGCGCGAACATTTTTGCTCGGGCACTGTCCACGCCCGACGTCGATCCAACCGTCGCGACCACGTGAGCGGGTTGCCGTGGCAACGAACGAACCGCATCGCAGCAAGCGGTTCCAGATTTGAATTTCCGATGCAGAAGTGAAAATTTTCTCATGCGGACAGGACGCACGTTGTCGAGGATTAGAATAACAACATTAATTTGTATAGGCATGTTCTGTAATTAGGCTTTTAATAGATTAAATTTGTTTAAATTGAAATGCGTAGTTTGTAAATGATTCCTGAAGTGAAGTGGCTTTGGTGACGGAAGAGTATTTGGTGCTGTCGCTGATTCGTGGTTTTGGCTGTGCGCGACTGTGGAGCTAGGTGGTTAGGAACCCGAGAGAAGCTGAAACTGGTGCTTCCCCCTCAAATACGCTATGTGGAAACCACACAACCGTCCCGCAGGTGAGCCCTCTGACGGTTTTCGATTGCCTGTGAAAGTGACAGTGACTTAACAAAGCACACGCTGACTTGGATCGCAGTTAGTATTTCAATATTTGCGATTTGTCTACCTTTGATACTCTAGTGGTTCCAGCAGCGAAAGTAAATAGAAAAGGTGAAATTTGAAGAGACGGGTCGGATTTCCAAGGCGTTGCGTTGTTGGTGTGTCGGAGTGCCTATACCCAAGCAACACACATGTTATATAAAAGTTACGACAGCGCAAGTTTTGGTTGTATAGAAGTTTATTTAACGTTATTTCAACACTATGTTAGAATTACGTAAAATAAACTTCTATACAACCAAAACTTGCGCTGTCGTAACTCTATTATAACAAGTGTGTTGCTTGGGTAAATGGTCCAAGAGAATGTGGCGGGTTCGATTCCTGTTCCGGTCGGGAAAATTTTCTCGACTCCTTGGGTATAGCGTATACCCTCACAATAAACAAATATTCATGCAATGGCAGGCAATGAAAGCCCTTCAGTTAATAACTGTGAAAGTGCTCAATGAACACTAAGTTGAAGCGAGACAGGCCATGTCCCAGTGCGGACGTGCAACCATAAAGAAGAAGAAGAACATTTCGGAAATCTGACAGTTTTTTGATGACGTAATTCAAATCGTTTATAGGGGGCTGTCCATAAACCACGTGGTCATGAGGGGGGGGGTTCGGCCAATGACCATTTTGTATGGACGAATAAAAAATTTTGTATGGACTAATGACCACGCGGGGGGGGGGGGGGTTGAAAAGTCCCAAAAAAATGACCACGTGGTTTATGGACAGCCCCTAGGCGTGAACACAATAATCTAGTACTCCTCACCAATTTGATCAACGTAGCACGATAAGAACGAGGTCACATGTTTACATCCAAAATTTAGATAGATTAATACTAGCCTGCCTTGTGATCTTTATGCCGTGTGACTGTGCGTCAACAGTGAGCATACGCTGACTTGGATCGCAGTTAGCCTACACTGAAATAAATTTTGTTGTAGTGTCTACCGAAACCATAGTTAAATTAAGAACTGCACCAACAATTTTCAACCGAATGCAAAATTCTGTTAATTGTACTGAAACCTTGTCAATATTGCCATGCGTGCGGTACCGTTGACTAAAAACATTCTTGATGCTATTATTTTGACGTTGTATTTTTTACCATGTTTATCCAAGACGCGCAACATTCAAGTCGACATGGTCGAAGTAACAATGCCAAAATAATAGCATGAAGAATGTTTTCAGTCAACGGTACCGCACGCATGGCAATATTGACAATGTTTCATTACAATTAACAGAATTTTGCATTCGGTTGAAAATCGTTGGTGCGGTTCTTAATTTTATCACGGATTCGGTAGGAACTACAACAAAATTTATTTGGGTGTGATCCAGTTTGAAACTTTCAGGATATTTCATGGGGTTTAAGGGGCATTTCTGGACGTTTTAAGGAGAATATGCAAATCGGCATTGCAGTTTTGAGGAATCAAAATGACTGTTTTAGATTTTTAATTCCTAGTTTCGTAAACTATATGAGTCATGAACAATTCCTCCAAGAATTTCTCCATAGATTGCTGCAGTGATGCCATCATGAATTCCTCCAGAGCAAGAATTTATCTAGAAATTTAACCAGACATTTCTTCGGGATTTGTCCTGGGATATCTTTAGAGGTTCCTCCAACGATAGTTCCAGTGCTTTTTTTTTCGAGGTTTCCTTTGGGAATTTCTCCATAGATCTTATAAGATATTTCTGCAGGTATTCATTCAGAGATTTCTTCAGGGATTTATCCATATATTCCTTCCAGAACTCCGCTAGAGATTGCTCCAATAATTCTATCTAGAATTATTCGAAGTTCTTCTGCAGGAATGTCTTCCATTAATTATTTCACAAAATTTCACTAGAGATTATTCAAAAATAAATCCAGGAGTTGCGGAAAATAAATTGTTTAAAAAATCCTCTAGGAGTCCATTCAAATATTCCATCAATATTTCGTCTACAAATCACTGCAGACATGGATTTCAGGATACAGGAATCCCTACAGAAATTCTTCCAGGAATTCGCTAAGAACGCTCTCCTGAGAATCCCTAAGGAATTCCTCATGAAATTGATTCCGGGATTCCTCATGGAGTTTCTTCAGAAATTCTTCCAAGAATTTTTCAGGAATTTTTCCTGCATTTCCACCAGGAATTGTTCAAGGGATTCCTCCAAAAATTCCTCCTGAAATTCTTCTAGGATTTCTCTGGCAATTCCTGCAGGGATTTCTCCAAAAAAATCTCTACAGGGGTTAGTACAGGAGCTTCTCTAGGAATTCCTCTAGAGATCCCTCGAGAAAATCTTTCTGAAATTTCTCCAGATATTTCTTGAGATATATCTATCAAGGAATCCCTCTAGAGATTCCTAGCAGGATTGCTCCTGAATGTACTCCAGTGATTCTTCAAGGAAATCCTCCAGCAATTCTTCTAGAGATTTAATCAAGGGATTCTTCCAGGAATTCCTCTAAAGATTTCTCAAAGAACTTCTCTAGAGATTCCTCCAGAAATTCCTACAGGCATATCTCCAGGACTTTCTCCAGGGGTTCCATCTGGCATTCCTTCAGGAATTCCGGTAGGAAATCCTCTAAGGATTGCTCTAAGATTTTTTTCCAGGAATTCCTTTAGGATTTCATTCAGGGACTCCTCCACGAATACCTTAAAGAATTACACCAGGAATTACTTAATGACTTCCTTTGGAAATTCCTCCAGGAATTCTTTCAGTAATTCCTCCGTAATTGGCCCACGAATACATCCCGGAATTCTACGGCAATTTCTCCAGGAAATTCTCCAGGTATTCCTTCAGAAATTACCCCCAAGAGTTCCTCCCTGAATTTATCCAGAAATTATTCCAGGAGTTCATCCTAAAGTTCCACCAGGAGTTCCTCCTGGTATTCCTCCAGAATTTCATCCAGGCATTTCTCCTGGGACTCCTCCAAGAATTTCACCGAGAATTCCTCCAAAAATTACCCCTGGTTTTTCTTCAGGAATTCCTCCAGTAACTTCTCCAAGAATCAATCCAGAAATCCCTTCGGAAAGTTCTACGGTAATTTTTCTAGAAATTTCTCCAGGAAATTCTCCAGGGATTCCTACAGAAATAATTTCAGGAGTTTCTTCAGAAATTCCCCAGGCACTTTCAAGGGATTCCTCCAAGAATTATGCCAGGGTTTCCTCCAAGAATTTCTCTTTTAGACACTCCTCCAGGGATTCCTCCAGGGATTCCTCCAGGGATTCCTCCAGGGATATCTCCAGAAGTTCCCCCAGAAACTTTTCCAGGAATTCCTCCCATAATTGCTCTAAAGAATTCTCCAGGGATCCCAACAGGGATTACTTTAGGCATGCCTGCAGGAATTACTTTTCTAGGGTTGTTTTTCCAGAAACTCCTCCAGGAATTGCTTCGGGAGTTCTTTCAGGGATTGTCCAAGAAGTTCCTGTAGTGATTCCTTCAGAAATTCCTCTCGAGATCTTTTCAAAAATTTATTCAGGGGTTCGGTCAGAAATTTCAGAAATACGTTCTTCATCGTTTCCATCTTTTCATATTTTTTCCAGGATAACCTGTAGATTTTTTGAATTACATGAAGTATTCCTAGAGGAATCCCTCCAGTGATTTGTTTTGGAATTCTTCAAGATAATTTTAGCTGCATACAGGAGCCAGGAAATTCTCCAAGAAGTCATCCAGGATTTTTTTCACAATTATCTCTGAGAAATCCTTAAAGAGTTCATCACAGATTGATTCAGGAATTCCTTCAAGTTTACCCTTTGTAGTCCTGCAAAGGAGTTTCTTAAGAAATTCGTCCTGCAATTCTTTTGGGAATACATCCTGTGATTGTTTTTTCAAAGTCACTGTGACTTACTTTATACATATAAGTTCTTACATGCTAGAAGCGCTTACAGACATTTCTCCACGAAATCCTTCAGCAATTTACCCAGGGTTTCCTCCCGGTATTTCTCTAGAAAATGCACCACGAATTCCTGTTGGAATTCCTTCTTGCATTCCTCCAGATATTTCCTTTTGAATGCATTCCAGCTATTCGTCCAGGAATTCCTTCAGGTGAATTCCAGGATTTTCCAAGAATTCTGTTATTTGAGAGGATGCAGGATATTTCAAGATTGCTAATAAGCATAGAAAAATGGATGATTAGGAGCGGACCTGGTGTGATGGTTATGCACGTGACCATCACGCCGAGGACCTAGGATCGATCCCTACTCCCGTCAAACTCGCAAAATCTGAGTTCTTCCTTGGGAACGGAAGTAAAGCACGGGTCCCGTGATAAACTAGCCTAGGGTTAAAAATCTCATTAATACAGGTAGAAAAGTGGATGTTCGGATTAATTTTAGGAAATTGTCTTTGGAATCATCGTAATTACTAAAAAAACTCCAGTTAGTCATGGAAGACATTCCTAGACATTTTCAAACAATCTTCGGACTTTCAACTATCAGCTTAAGGAGAAACATCAGAGAATACAAATAGGGCTGTCACAATGGCCGACCACTACTCACGTTTTCAAGAGCACCAAACTTAAAAACTCATAAACAAATGCGCTCGATTTGGAAAAGCTGCTAGTAAGCAAAGCCAGAATAAACAAGTGCGGCTTGGTTCGATGTTTCGTTCGCCAGATTTGTGCCTCTGAAGTTTGTATGCAAAATTGCAATGGAATTTCTTGTTGTTTCACCTTAAACACATATGATGCCAAATAAATGGCAATTATAGATCTATGTTTATCAGAGGTTCCCAAACTTTTTACTATCGCGGCGCCCTTTACAATTTCCAAAAATGTTGCGGCGCACCGAAGCTTTTAACAAAGTTTTTTTTTTATTTTGGGCATCTTTCCTTATGCAAGACAAAATCGTGAAACACTTCTCTAATATCATGTTTTCAGGATTCAATATTTGGAAAACTAACTAATTTTTTAAATTAATTTCTCAAAGATAGTTTAAATATTTCTAAGATTTCAAAAATCATGTTGATTTCATCATAGAAGTTTAAAAATAAGTGGAAAATTCAGATGTAAAGGTAAAACAAGCTGCTGAATTTGAACAATTCAGCCAAAAATTCTAAAGCGTTTGCAATAATTGAAGAATTCTTATTGAATGAAAATGACTACACAGAACTTGACCAAAGCTCCAACTTTTTGCGGAAATTGCAAAGCAACACTTTTATTTAATTTAGAAGATTTTGGCAAACTTGTACACTTGAAAAGATTGTAATGACCTGCCAGATGGGCTTTGATTGAACATATTTTCATAAATTTCAACTTAACCCTTTGGGACTGGATTGGCCATATATAACCCCATTTATGAAATCGAGCATAACAAACTTATTCGAGTTCAGCGAAATTGCGGCAGTACTGATAAAACAGCCCGGTTCAAAAAGGTCAAAGCTAGCTCTTCACACT
Organism: Aedes albopictus; assembly: GCF_035046485.1. Lineage (NCBI taxonomy): Eukaryota > Metazoa > Arthropoda > Insecta > Diptera > Culicidae > Aedes > Aedes albopictus. The sequence continues at coordinate 334,251,279 of NC_085136.1, read as the reverse complement.
ACCAGATCGGCAAACCTGCATGCCGCTAAGCTGTTCCGAAGAACTTGTAATTATTCTGAAAAGAACGTAAATAATGTTCTTGATATTAAAAACTTTGGACAAGTTTTAGTAAAATCAAAAGCCAAGCTGAAGCTTAAGAATTTCAAAAACAATTTCAAAAACTTAATTTTAAAATGTAGTTTCAATTGATATCTTTAAAAAGGTTACCAGAAATCCTATGGAACAATCAAAGAGTCAGGAAAGATTAAAAAAAATGTCACAAATGAGTGTAATCAGTTTTGTACCTTTTAATTCCGCCCTAGGGCGGAATTAAAAGGTACAAAACTGATTACACTCATTCGAAGAGGGTATTCTGCTTAGAGGGTTCGAAAATTCGGTACAAGAGCTTTACTATATAGTTGTAAAACGATTTAACAACAAACAGTTCAGTTGATTCACAACACTATGCTTTATAGTTTCTCCAAATTTGTGTGAACAAAACCCGAACAAAGGTTGTGCCTGAAAATTATCCAAATGTTATTCAATCAATTCGTCGTAAAGGTGCTTGTAAAATGAATGATTGTTAGTTGGGTTGTTATAAACTGACATCAATTTGTTACTGAATACAAATCATGTTTTCAATTTGCTCTAATTTTGTTGTTGGACTTTGCTCGGGTAGCCTAACTTTTACTTTTTTTCAGCTGTGTTGTGTCCGCTTAAAAATTTAGGTAACGGAATCATTCCTAGCCTGTCTGTGCTATTCCGCAATAATTTTCAGGTCTATGCTACCCGTAAATATTAAAACAACAAATCCTGATCACCCTACCAACTTCATTACCGGTTGCAACAACTCACGCGGATCCCGTTCCCATAAACCACGTCCACGTAGTCAGACGTGCCGCGGCCTACTCAATTTTCTCGACTCGACCCGGCTGCTGGCGTGAAACTTGGCGGCAGATTCGACAGCTTGGGCGTTCAAAGCAGGCCATGCGGCGCACCGAAGGGGCTCCTTCCCAAAAAACAAACCATTTCGATAAACGATTTACGATAACTTTATTAAATTTTGAGCCACGCTCAACCCTACCATCCAACGGGGGAAAAAAATCACTGAATGAACTTTTCAATGCCCCCAAAAATCATTTCGGGTGTATCCTGGCAGCGCCAGTTTGCAATTTTCGCAGAAGGAGAAGCCGAAAACAAATAAACGATTCTATCAAGACGGCCGCTGCGCCGCCGTCACCACCACGCGAAAATTGACGGGATCCAAGCAACCGGATCGGATCGATGATAGTGGTTTGATGCACGACTGATTGATGCCTTGTAGGTACCTACCAAATTCGTTGGGTGCCGCGCGGAAATTGTAGGGATTATCCGATAACCGGTGGTGACCGTTTTGTGCCTTTTAGGAGAAGGCTTCGTGAGGGCGCATGATAATGGCGACGGTCAGCTTTGTACCTTCTCATCTCGACACGGGAAGGTGCTTCTCCTAGCGCCAAATTATACACCTCGTTAAGATATATGAGTTTGTTTTTGCTCGGGTTTAGTTTCGGGAAAATTACTCCGAAAGTCCAAAAGGGTAGTGGCTAGCCAGTCAGTGGCCGAAAAGAAAGGTTAAATGTTAGCCCGAAGATTGAGCAAATATTGAACTGGTTATAAGTAGCAATTAATTGGATTATGTTTATCTGCTGAAATTGCATTTAGATAACTTGTGAAACGGACTTGGCAACACAACAGAGGGCAACACAGCAAACACGCAGCCTGTTTGGCGAAACGCACGTGGTGGAAATCATAGCAGTCCTGAGGCTATTTGCTATTTAGCTCACTTGAAATGCGGGTAAAGTATCTATTACGCCAAAATCTGAACAGTAATTCCTTAAAAAAACTCCTTTGGCGTTTGGAAATTTAAAAAATGTTCAGGACTGTCAACATGTTATTGAAACACAAAGAAAAACAATCAATATATTTGGCAACACATGTTCCCTCATCACCTATAACTTGGGACAAAAGTTTGGTATCGAACTACAGTGTATCAAACAATTGTCCGTACAGGAAATTTTTGGTCGAAATAATTTTTCATTCAAATGATCATAACCTTTTTATACATCGATCAAACACGCTGAAATTTTGATCAATCATGAACCATATATTAAAGCTCCTTTGGTAAAATTTTGAGCGAGATCGAAAAAGTTTTCTGAAAGTTATAGAACTGTTTGTAAAACTTAGAAGATTTTTGAACACATTTTTAAAACATTATATCTCAATATGTACTCGATGAAACTTTTTAATTTTTTTTTGTGATACAGCTTATACCTAAGGCTTTCATATGCATCTTCGTTTGAGGTTTTATATTCACTACAAAAAATATGAAAAATCTGTATATGTTCAGAGTGTCATTTGGAAATTTATCATATTTTGTTCAATAAAAGTGCCAAGTGTTGTCAACGTTTTTAAACTCTCTTAATGTAATATTTTTACACAGGACCCACTAAACTACATATGAAGAGTAGGTCCTATGGATTTTTCATTCAGTTAATGCACTTTTATTGGTGGAAAACATTTGGCAGATTATATGTGCAAAATATGGTAAATTTTTAAACATCGTCAAATACATAAGCACATTTTTCATATTTGTTGTAGTGAATATAAAACCGCTAAAGTAGCTGCATATGGAAGCCTTAGGCATCAGCTATAACACAAAAAAAATTGGAAAAGTTTCATCAAGTACATACTGAGATATAATGTTTTAAAAATGTGTTCAAAAATCTTATAAGTTTTTCTAAAAGTTCTATACCTTTCAGAAAACTTATTCGATCTCGCTCAAAATTTTACCAATGGAGCTGTAATACATGATTCATGATTGGTCAAAATTTCAGCGTTTTTGATTGACGTATAAAAAAGTTATGAACATTTGAATGAAAATTTATTTTGACCATAAAATGCCTGTACGGACAATTGTTTGATACACTGTATCTTTAAGGACATGGTTGCTGGAATCCAAAGAAGGCCACCTTGCAGTTCATTCTAACTTTCAAAAACACAAACCTAATTTATCTACGACACCTAAAATACTGAAAATGCTACCGGTAGCTTGTTCTTGATAGCATAGTAAGCCTTGCTTTTTATATGTAGAAATAAATCATTCTTAGTTCGCTCCTCTTACTGATCAATCGAGTTTACTCTGATATCAGTGAAGCGCCCTGTACCGTCCAGGGGCTGCATTAAACACTACACGGAATGTGATATCTTTCATTTCATTACAGTCCGACGACATCTTTTTAATAAACTATATTGAAGTATCACAAACCATCACTTATCTTATATTACAACGATTCACTTTTTCTCCTTAGTATTGTTCTAGTCTTTCCTAACAACTTTTCAACAAATTACATTACACTTTTCACTTAATTCGTATCACCTAAGTCCTTGCTTTCGTACTAACTACAGCCTTTATTTGGACAGTATCTAGAGGTGTCCCACATGGGAGCTCAAGACTTATCCGATGTGCTGCCTGCGTTAACGTTGTCACCGAACTCCCGACAACTGATCCACAACAACTGACCCCGACTGAGGCCAAAGCCTCCGTATTTATAGCCTAAATTTCCTAGCAATACCCGAACCAGCTTGGGCGTGTCTAAAACTCCAACCATCACTCTCGTTTTGCCGAAATAGTCACGATACTTCCTAACAATGCCCGAACCAACTTGGGCGTATCCAAAATCCTACCAAAAGTAAATACTCAAAGTCCAAAACCTAGTCTACCTATCCTACTCGTCATTATCATCATTACCATCATCATCGTTATTGGCGTCAACCCAACCAAGCGTAATCAAAACTGTACCATACCAACCGGACCCAACGTGTACGATCATGAACAACGTATCGCTGCGCGATCGTTGCCCCGGCCGACCAACCGTCCGTCGTCACATGAGCGATGATTCATAAAACCAGGCCAGTAATGTATGGTGCGATTTTTCTAGCTGCCGAAATTTTGCGCGTTAGTTACGATGGGCATTGATATTGGCGTAAATTGAAGTTCAAGCACCTGGGCAGTTGTTCTTATGGGAGTGTGGGGTGAAATGCACTTTTATCATTTGAATTAAATTTTAATATCGGAGTGTGCGGGATATTTAGGTCTATGCATCAGGTTATGGACCGTAGTACGAGTAACCATAGAAACGGCCGATCAACAAGCCGAAGAAATTTTTATTCGCTTCAAGTTTTTTTCACGCTCTAGATTTAGAAGATGTTCCAAAACGGGAGAAACAAAACCAAGCGTTCCGGTGGCGGTGGTTACCAAAACGGAAGTGGGAATCAAGCCAGAAGCGGACACGAAGGTAACGGAAGGCGAAGTGAAGAAGCTTGCGGTATCGGGGGAAACCAACCCGTAGGAGGACAAGCGGATATTGCTCCGAGGTTTTTTTTCCTTCTGAACCATAGGGGGATAATCTGCAAACAGACACCCTAATAACAAGGATAGAGTAGTGTGGGGCTGAGGCCGTCTTCTACTACAATATTACAAGCCAGGACTACTCTCTCCTCGACCCACTAAACATATTCCTATAATCGCTAACCCTACGTCTCTCCGGAACCACCGAGAAGGTATTGCTTCGAGGGGGGCTAGTGCACATCTCACCCTCAAGGTAAGCTGCGTAGCCTGCAGCAACGAACATCGATGACCCGCTGTGGAGAGTCCATCACGGTAGTATGCCGGCGCTTAGCCAGTTTCCCGAGTGGTCCTCACCATTCCCTGTGTCCTCCGAAGGCGGGCAGGATCAACCCCGCCCGCGCCCAACTGCTTAGCAGACATCAAGAAATGATGCCCACGTGCAACCCGATCTATCCTGGCCGCAAAGGAAGGGTATCACTACCCTTCAGGCCCTACACAGATAAAAATAATGAGATTTACACGTCATGTAAACTTCAGTTTAATCATGTAAGCTTAGTGTTATGATGGTTTACATGATATATCATGTAAATTTGTGATATATGTCATGTAAACACACAGAGTCATGCTGAATTACATGACATAAAATGGAAGTTTACATGATATTTTATGACTTTAATATGATATCTCATGTAAACTTCTGAGATATCCCACGCTCCAATCATGTGCATCATATGCCACAGAATTTTACACTCTATTTTCGATCTGTGTATCAAATGCACCTGAAGGTTGCAGACAGCAGAGTCTCATCTGCCCTGGCCCTTGCCGGGAACCTTTTTTCAACCACGGGCTAGGATTTAACCTAGTAGACCGACGCCACCTTAAAAAAGGTCTGCTGAGGCTACGCGATTCGGTGGCCCAGGCCAAGAAGGAGTATGATCTCTTGATCGAGCGAGGCAAGATGACTAGCGCGGGTAGAGAAGGGAAGTCCACGCAAACGGACCGCCCCTCTACAGAGAGCACGAAGAGGGTGCAGCTAGGTGGGGCTGCAGAAAGAGCGAAAATCTCGGCCCACACCCTAAAACGAATGTACACAGCGAATGAGTAACTTGCGAAAAGACAAAGGATTTTTCACTCATATTTGCGTGCGACTGGATCAGCACAAAAAATGTGCTGATCCGGGTTTACACAAATTTGCGTAAATTTTCACACAAGTTTGCATGAAATCTTTTGTATTTTCGATCGCCTCGTGAAAGTTACTCCTTGCTCTGTGTACATCGATCTTTCCGTGCAAGCCAAACGGCCGAGATCAGTCGACGAGGAGCGGCCGGTGAGTGGTAAATGCCGCGTAGTGCGAGCCGGTCGCGAAACGAGCTCGGGTCAAAGAACTGAAACCCCGAGGTGAGGCTGTTAAAAGCGGTAGCGGTGACCAACCAGTCCAAGGGAAGGGGAACCTTTGGATTACGGTTTTTAAGAAAAAGCGAAAGAAGAAGGGGAAGGTTTTGAGTAAAACCAAAGCGAAGCCTGCGCGTAAGCGCACGAAGGCCGACGCGGAAAATAGCTACGCAGATGTGCTGCGGGCTATGCGGAGCGAGAATCGTCTTTCGGAACTAGGCGCGGATGTTAAAAGCATCCGACGCACTAGGACAGGAGAGATGATGCTAGTGCTCAAGAAGGATGCCGTCAACAAGGGCTCCTCTTATACGGCACTAGCACAGGAAGCGAGAAGGTACAGGTGAGGGCTCTGACGCTGGAGGCGACTCTCCAGTATAAGAACTTGGATGAGATCGCCACCGCCGAGGAGCTCTCTGCTGTCCTTAAATAACAGTGTAATGTGGACGCGCCAAGCGCATCGATCCACATCAGGCAGGGCCCAGCAGGTACGCAGATCGCAACGAATAAAGCACAGACAAACAGACGTAACACCTAGAACAATTTTCGTGAAAATTCATCGCCCAGCTCACACTACCACCTGGTGAAAATGTTTCACGCTACACTGAGTTGTGCAATATCGTCAACAGAAGGCGCTAGTGTGAAATACCAAACGCAAAGAAAGGCGATGCGCGCGCCTCTGATTGTGAAACCTACAATGGGGCACGCTCGGTGTAGTACTAGATTTGTAGTAATGAGCTGAATTCTAGTATGGTGAGAAGGTCAATTCTCCGTTTCTGTAATAAAATGGTGCAAAAAGCGTGGGTATTATGATTCCTTGCCTAATTTGATGCTGTTCGAGCAAAACTTTGGATAACTGTGTTGTTTATGTTGCAAGAGATTCAGAAAACAACAACACTGTTGCCTGAAGTTTTGCTCAAATAGCATCAAATTAGGCAAGGAATCATAATACCCACGCTTTTTGTACCATTTTACTGCAGAAACAGAGAACTGACCTTCTCACCATACTAAAATCCAGCTCATTACTACAAATCTAGTACTTCACCGATTTGTCCTATTATGAAGATTCAAAATTATCGTTAAAAGAGTGGTCGATGAAAATTTCGCAAGTGTTACGCTTGGTGTTCCGTCTGTTTGTCTATGGATCAAGCTTCCAGTCGGGGAAGCGAAAAAACGGCTGCAAAGGGCATAGTAGACGTCGGCTGGTCGGAGTGTCCGCTCAGTATCTGTGAGCCGCCGGAAGTGTGCTTCAGGTGCTTTGAGCGAGGCCACAAGTCGTGGGCAAGCAAAGGCCCCGATAGGAGCAAAGTCTGCAGAAGATGCGGAGTAGAAGGCCACTTTGCCAGGGAGTGCAAATCGACACAGTGTCTGATTTGCACGGCGACCAAAGGCCACGTGACGGGTGGGCTTAAGTACCCAAGCATAAGAGGACAGAACGGCCGAAAATGACGCAAGCTACACAGTTGAACTTGAATCACTGTGAAGCCGCGCAGAGGTTGTTGTGGCAATCCGCCTCCTAGTCGAGTACAGACATCGCGTTGCTTTCGGACCGGGGGAAAAGGCAAAAAATGGTTCTATTGCCCAAGCACGGGAAGCCACCAGGCGACCGGTCGGCATATAGGCCAATTTGCCTATTAAATAGACACGGCCGGGAAACTCCTAGAGCGGATCATTCTGTCAAGGTTATTGGTCTATACCGAGAGGACGGACAACGCGGGGCTATCAGACAGCCAGTTTGGGTTCCGCAAAGGTAGATCGACAGTGGACGCCATTAGGTCAGCGACTGGATTGGCCGAAGTAGCACTGCAGAAAAAGAGAAGAGGCACACGGTACTGCGCGATTGTCACGCTAGACGTTAGAAACGCCTTCAATAGTGTAAGCTGGGCCACCATAGAGAGCGCCATAACTCGCTTAGGTGTCAAGGCTAGCCTAAGGCGTATTCTGGGAAGCTACTTCCAGAACAGGGTGCTGATTTACGACACCGAGGAAGGCCAAAACCAGTGCAATGTCACCGCTGGGGTACCGCAAGGATCAATCTTGGGCCCGGTACTGTGCAACGCGGCATATGACGGCGTATTGAGGCTAGTTCTACCAACGGGAGTAAAGTTGGTTGGCTTTGCTGACGCCATTACCCTGGTGGTATACGGTGAGTCGGTCGAAGAGGTGGAATTGACGGCAGCGCATGCGATTGACATAGTGGAAGGCTGGATGAGGTCGAGGCAACTGACACTCACACACCACAAGACGGAGGTGGTGGTGGTGAACAACAGCAAGGCTGCACAACAGGCAGTGGTCATCACTGCTCGATCGAGTCTTGTCGCTCACTGAAGCTTCTTGGAGTCATGGTCGCCGACCAGTTGAACTTCAGTAGTCATGTCGAGTAAGCTTGTAAGAGGGCGAGCATAACGGTAACGGAATTATCTAGGATGATGTCAAACTGTTCGGCAGTTGTCTCGAATAAGCAAAAGCTGCTCGCGTCAGTAGCGGGGTCCATACTACGGTATGGCGCTGCCGCATGGCCGATCGCGCTCAAAGTGAAGAGGAATGTTGACAGACTAGAGAGCACGCATAGGCGAATGTGCCTTAGGGTGGTCAGTGCATACCAGCCCGCTCGAAAGACGCGGTATGCGTGCTAGCGGGCATGATGCCGATAGCACTGGTGCTGGCCGAAGATGTTGGGTGCTACGAAGAAAGAGGTACTAGAGGTGCGCGATGATACGCCAGAACTTCGTCCATGGTGAAATGGCAGAGAGTCTGGGACTCTTCAACCAAGGGTAGATGGACACACAGGCTCATACCGAGCGTGTCCCGGTGGACGTGTAGGCCTCATGGCGAAGTGAACTTTCACCTGACACAATTCCTGTCAGGCCATGGGTGCTTTAGCTGGTACTTGAACAGGTTCGGGCATGCAGATTCGCCCTCATGCCCGGAGTGTGCAAATAGGGCGGAAAGAGGTCGAGCATGTGGGAGGTATGCGGTAGGGATACTACTCCCGATAACATAATATAGAGGATGTGTACGAGGGTGGACGAGTGGAACGCCGTGTCGACCACGGTATCCACAATTGTGCTCCACCTCCATGGGAAATGGCGGGCCGACCAACAGTTAGTCGAGGACCAGTTGGCCCGCTAGAGTCGTACCGCGGAGGCAAGGTCAGGTAGTGCAGAATGAGGTTTTTCTACAGTGTTGCCAACCAACAGATTTCCTCATTCTATAAAAAAAGACGGACGCCACGACAGCAACGCTACCGGGACTACCTCTCCGCGGTCACTTAATCGCTGTAAGGGTTGAACTCGACCGCAGGGCACCGGTATGACCTACGAAGCTGACTCCGAACCCCTGGACCACCTCGTGTACCGCATCTGAACTAGCCATTCTCCGAGTTCACGCGCCACCTTCTCTGTAGCTCCCAGACGATATGGGTAATATATTTAGGGATTGTTGATTTTGTTCGGTGATTGCAACACACTAAAACATGATTTATAACGTTTCGGCCTACTGACTTTCAGCCATCATCAGATTTGTATAAATCGATGTTCTTGCCACCAGTGTGGCCCTTAAGGATATGGGTAATAGCCGTTGAACCGGCGTTCCAGCCAAACTCATCCCTACACATCCTCTGGACAAGATTGTCCGGAGTTTTGTCCTCTGTGTCGAGGCAGAATACATGGCTCTGTCAACTGCAACGCAAGAGGCCGCAGGTGGATAGGTTTTCTGTTCGATCTCCATGGAACGAACGATGCTTTGGTGATCCATTGTGATGTGACAACAAAAGTACTATCAACTTGGCGAAGCGTGAAGTTGGCTACTCAGCACGTAGCAGCACATCACATCAGGCACCACTATGTTCGAGAACAGGTCGAATCTAAAACCATCAAGTTAGAATACGTGGCGTCAGATCTTCAGGCGGCGGACATCCTTACTAAACCATTAGTGGGTCCGAAGCATATTGTAGATAAGCCGAAACTTGGGGTTTACAAATTTAGGCTTATGGGTAGTACGCAAATCGCAAGAAATTTCTTGACTTATTTCGATGCGTGGAAAATTCAAGCAAGGAATCGCTCAAGTCCTAGAACGCAGCTGCAACGAATCGTCAAATTAAATGGGGCGTTCTGTGCTAAAGTTCTCCTCCTCCAAAGAATATTGAGTTACATTTTCAGCTAGCTTTGCTTGGTGGATCTTCAGGTTGGTGCTCACAAATACGCAAAATGGATACATTTGCGTTGCATTGACAGTAGTTTGCCAGATATACCATGAGAAAACTGTCAGATCAAATTAGGATTAAGCATCAACGCACCAAATGCTGCGCCGGGTTTATTCATGGATTCAAGATTAGGTACTCCAAGATATTCTTCAGGGATTTCATATGGTTCATGGTGTTGGAGGTGGCACACCCTAGTGCAACATCAACGTGGTGCCGATGGCATGCGTTACGATGCGGTTGCTAATGGCACCACAAGTTTGAATTTATGTCATTGATATGAAAAACGATCGCAGCAACCCGGTTGCGTTTATGTACTGTTTGTATGTTGAATTTGAATAAAATATTCCTCTTTGCCTTCAGTTTTGTGATAGTAAAGACGTGTTTTTCATTTGCTCCCAAACCTGGTTCAGGATCAGACTCTGCTAGTCCTTGAACAGGTTACTGGCCTGGCACGTGTGACCCGCCGAATTGAAAAGTAGAAACCGTTCCTAAAAAAACCGCTCAAGTTAGAAGTATCCTGTTTTCCGGAAGCTGTCTGAAGATAGACTGGGCACGGATCGTGAAGCTGACGAACACGAACTACGAAGCGTGGTGCTTTTCGATCCAATCACAACTACGACGCGAGCAAATGTGGACCCGGAACTCCCCCGAACCCTGGGACGGACGCGTGGCTTGAAGGAGAAGAAAGAGCGCTGGCCACGATCCAACTGACGGTGGTTGAGAGCCAGTACGGGCTACTTCGACGAAAAACCACGGCGAGGGATACCTGGGCGGCATTGAAGGACCATCACCAGAAGGCATCGCTGGGACAGAAGGTAACGTTGTTGAAGCAGATAATGAACCAGAACTATCGGTGTGGTGAGGACATGGAGACTAGACTGGGTCAACAAAGTCGATTTTTCGGAACAAAGCTTTTTCGATTCATTTTGGCGTCCAAAGCAACTGTGCAAAATTTGGAAGCGATTGGTTGCTTCCCTGTATTCCGCATTGTGATTGAAATTTGTATGGAATTTAGTATGGGAAAACGTGCTTTTTTTCATTTTTCTCATAAATTGAAATTTTTCGTCTAAAACGATCTAACTAATAACGTTGAAGTATAGCCTAGGATATGCCGAAAAACTTTGCCAAAGACCGTAAAAGGATCCGACACTTTTGAAAAAAGTTATAACGTACAGATTGCCCAGTGGTGCTTAACATTTAACATGTAAAGGAATAACATCAATAATAAAATCTCAATTTTTGGCCTAAGTTACCAGGCGAATAACTTTTTTCACAAGCGTCGGATCACTTTGCGGTCTTCGACAAAGTTTTTTGGCATAGCGTAGGCTATACTTTAATGACTTTCATTAGATCGGTTTAGACGAAAAATTTCAATTTATGAGAAAAATGCAAAAAAGCACGTTTTCCCATACTAAATTCCATACAAATTTCAATCGCAATGCGGAATACGGGGACGCAACCAATCGCTCCCAAATTTTGCACAGTTGTTTTGGATGCTAATATAGATTGAAAAAGCTTTGTTCCGGGTTGATACGATCAAATTTAAACTTTCTCCATACAACGTTGACCCACTCTAATGGAGACGTATCTGGCGGATATTGAGAAGTTCTACGTCCGGCTTGAGAACGCTGGCTTCGAAGGGAGGGAGTGTCTCAAGGTGGCATTGATTTTGCGTGGGTTGCCGGATTCGTTCAATCAGCTGACCACGGCGCTGGAGGCCCGGGACGAGGAGGAGTTGACACTCGATTTGGCGAAAGTGAAGCTCATCGATGAAGCGGAAAAGCAGCGGAAGCACAGAAGTAGCACTGATGAGCAAGACACCAAGAAATATACAGCCCTGTTAAAATTCCGTAAATCTATAGGATTTCCTCATAAAATATTTTGATATTCATCCAGGAATTACTCAAATCGAGAATTATCTCAATTATCAGACATTGTTGCCACAATTCCTTCTAAAATGACACCAGAAAATTTCCCTGGGAACTTACCACGAATTCCATCATGATTTCTACTCACGAAATTCAAAATAAGTTGCCGAAACGCTTCCATCTAGTGTTCCCAGGTTTACCATGAAATACTCTATATAGTATAGTAGTATTTTTTTTTAGAGATTGCAAGGTTAATTGCTTTAAAAGTTCAATGAGAAATTATGCCTTGAGTGATAATTTATAGTTGAGAGCTCACTGAGCACTCTGTGATACCTTGATAGAATCTGAAAGAATTCCCATGTACATAAGACCATTTTTCTTTTATTTTGAAGATATGCAACGGTTTTGTCATCTAAAAGCATTTAAAATATTGCATTTAACATACTAGAGTAATCTAATTTATTTGATTTATTGCCTTTTGTTTGAACTTATTAAAAATATACATATTTTTGTAACATGTAATCAATATCAATGTAATAATCAATAATACTGACAATTTACCTATCAATAAACTACGTACGGAATTAACTTAATGACTTGATTCACATCCTAATAGGTATATGGCCTAACTCAGTAACGATTCCACTTCCAATCCACTCTCCCCCACACACACTTCAAACCAGCAACTCGCACAACGCCGTAATATAGGTCTGCGCCATCTGTAGGGTTTCATGCTTGGACAACTGCCGATCGTCCCCACCTGCGGGAAGGTGCTCCCTCAACCGATCGAACGCCTCGTTCAGCCCTCGCATACGCTTCCGCTCCCGCGCGTTGGCCGCCAGACGTCGCTTCCGCTTGATCACCGTCGGAATCGTCGTACCCCGCTTGATCTTGATCTTCGTCGGGATGTCACTGTTGGCCAGCAGGTCACTATCGGACGCACTGCTGTCCTCGAACAGTTGCTCGATCTGGCTGAGAACCTTGGCCGAGTTGGAGATTGGTCGGCTCGAGGGAGAAGGTTTCGCTTTTGCGTCAAAGGATGCCATGCTTTGACAGGTGAGGCTGTAGTCGATGGACGGACTGGGAGATCCACTGCTTCCGGGGCTGGCGGTCATCCACTCGTTATCACTGTTGTACTGAGGCAGATCAAAGGACTCCGGAACGAAGCTTAGCGTCGATGGGACAAACTCCGGACTGCTCGAGGGAGGAGTGTAGTCCATCGTTTGGGGATGATGGAACTGTTGGTGTTGATGGTAGTTGTAGAAATACTGGCGGTAGATCAACTCTTCAGCCATGGTTAGTATCACTGGGTCACTTTTAGGTAGAACGTCTTCACACGAGCAGAAGTAAATCAAAACTAAATCAGATCCCTGCCGGTATGGATAACTTTATACCGGTGATCTGATCCAGAGCAAGAAGGAACAACGTGAAACCGAATTTCAGAGCAAGTTCCCCTCTCAAACTCTCTCCGTTCTGTATTTCTCCTCGAAATTTGTTGGTTCTTCAGGCACGCACGTGCCACCCGACCAATCAGGGATGTGGAAAAAAGCCGGATCGAAGCAGGCGAGAGAATGGATGCTGCGCGCACTGTTGCCATCTACGCTCTTTCCACGGTCTGTTCTCTCTTCCTCTCACGATGTTTTTTGTGCTGGCGAAAACAGAATCCCAAAAAAATCACAGAACAGGTTCCTGGCCTAAAACTGCCGGCTTCCAGCTAAAACAAACTTTCTCAGTTGAATTGGGGGAGATATGATCTTCAGGTTGAGCGATTTTTGCTGCAAAACTAATTAATTGGAGGGTTTTGCGAGAGTGGTGGCGGATACGCCAACATCTCCACAACCGATACTGCTACGAACGGTAGTGCGGGTGCTGTCCTCGGGATTTTCCCATGCGGTTCACGAAAGGAAGGGGGCGGATTTTTTAATTTATGTGCCTTCCGTTCGAACATTTTGGAATTCAGAGGAAATGGAGCAGAAAGACTATGTAGGGTCGGGACCATTTGGGCAGGAGCACCTATTTTGGGCACTTCCTCAGTCAATTTCAAACTGATTGACTCTAGGATTGACTTGATATCATTTGCTCTTGTAACCTTCTGTCCTAACATAAATCGACCTTTCATTCATTAGAATTTTGGCTCTGCCGTCAATTTAGTTCGCGAGAACAGCTTTTGCTCCTTTTGGCATTTGAGGCCAAGGGGCTTTCCAGGAAGTTTCCAGAGAGCACAAAAACGAGAGATCCAAAAGACTTCAGGGGACTTCAGGAGTCTTTGAAGGGCATCCCAACTAACAATAGCAAGCCGCAAACATGCATATATGCTGAATAGTTGCATTATAGTAACAATGATAGCTGAACTTAAATGATGCTGTACATATTACTGCACAACTGCTTTTCCTATGTCAATGTTCAACCTTTCGTATCCGTACTAAGGACTGTTCATTTTATAAAGGGGACAAGTTTGCAAGGCTATAAAAAGAAAACGCGTGATTCAAATTTGAGCAGCCTTGGTTGGTTGTTCAGTACATTATATTAGCAGATAATAACCATAATTTAATTGAGGTGAAATGGTTGAACTTCATATAAATGTGGCAAAGTGTCAGGAGAAGTCAATTTTTAGATTCCCTAAAACTAAAGATAAAAACAAAATTACTGTAAAACATCGGTATATCGTTTTTAATTTCATGAAAGTGTTTGCCATACTGCAGCAGCATGAGTGATACATATTCATGCAAAATATAAACCAAATCGGAATATAAGTTTTTGTGATATTAAAGTTACAAGTAGGACTCGATTTTCAGAATAAAATTTATTTGGTAAACAAAAAGGTATGAAAATATTAAATTTAAAATGTTTTCAAAGGGTCTAGTCGAAAGTACTAATAATGCAATTTCAAATTCAGAAAACCGCCTCTTGATAGCATTGCTGGCTTGGTAACTGTGCTTCTTGGTGGTTACCTGAGTCAAAACAGCTTCGTTCTTTGAAGGTTCTTCTAAATAGCGATGTAACCCATTACAAATTTAACATAACAAAGATGTCGAAAATAAAACTTTACATGTAGTTATTTTCAAATAAGATGTATAATGACATAGCACCAAGCCTTGTTGAAAATAATCAATAATAAGTTTCTCTAGAGTCAAAAAATTGCAATAATGGAGCAAAAAGTATGCAATTTTTCACTATGACCATCATTATGGATTAAGTTTATGTTGCAGAATGCACTTAAAAAGCACATCTTTCTTCTGTATAATGTAGAAAGCGATTCTCTACTACACTGGACAAATTTTGAGCTGAATTCGTAGGGTTATGGCGTCACTGGACTTCAATAAGCATTTTTTACCAATTTCTATGGAAACAAGGCAACTCAGTATATCAAGCTGGAAGCTGTTTGGTACATTATTACTGATCAACTATTAAACTCTATCCTTAGTAGAATAGCATTAGATCCCAATACATTAAAAAATTGATGAAAATGTGAATGTTAAGCATGTGAAAAGTTATGTTGAATCTTGAGAAATGGGTTTTTATTAAGGTTCAACGAAAACCGCTTCAGTTACATAATAAAGAACAGTTTGTATAATGTTATATTTTTCCTATATTGTGGAATAACCATTGAAAGCTATGCAAAACAACTGATAATGATGTTATTGAAAAATAAAAAAGATATCGCACAAGCAAGGTGTCCTCTTCATAAAATGAACAGTCCTTAACAATGATAATTCAAAACACTTTTCAAGCGTTTAATAAGATTTTCATTCAACTTGCAATAATTCCTTTACCAAATAGTTTAACAAGACCTTTTTTTGCTTCTTGTTGAGTTCATGTAAAAATTAGCACATGTATCTGTATAATGTGTTTTTCACAAGTCAAACAAGCGCTTTTGTTTCATCATAAGGACTGTATCGGAAATTAACTATAAACATTCAGGATGCTCTATCTCGAAGCATGTTTGGTCTTATCATTTCGGTTCTTCTATCAAATCTTCACAATACAGTCAAGTTTAGAACAGCCTGAAAAAAATTGAAAAATGTTTAGCATTATTGAAAATATTGTAGAATGAATACATCTCACAAATTCAAGTTTTGGACAAATTGTTGTTTTTTAAAGACTTTTCAGCGTTTCAATAACCTGTAGCGAATAAAACTTGTACGGCGAAAAATCCAAAAAATATTAATTATTGTTAGCAGTTATGTACACATAACATATCACCGAACACCAACTTAAAAAAAAATATTTATGATCGAAAAACCTTCAACATTTAAAAAATGACCTATCCTAAAAAAACACTAATTTTTTGTCGAACTTTGACAGTCTGTTTTAAATATCTTCAAAGGTTATACAATTCCGTTCTCTACTAAAGCTACCTCGTCGTGAAGTTTAAAAACATTTCCAATTAAAAAAAAATTTAATCATCAATTTGATGTATTTTTTATTTGCGTAATCGTGCTTTGAATGAGCATAAAAAAATAGGGTCCCTGAAAAATGACCTTTTTTCATTTTTAAGAATTGCGCTAAAATGGAATCGAATTTTTTCTTGAAAAAAAATGTTTACATATATTATGAGCAATCTGGGAAAGAATATATTTGCGCTAATATATTTTTAAAAATAAAAAAAAAATCCATTTTTCCGCAATTTCAAATTTTTAAGAGGTGCCCAAAATTTCAAGATCATGCGTTTAAACTTTGAGATTGATGACCATGTAAAATTATTATTTTTACAAAAGCAAAAGCGCCATTCCTTTTTCTGAGGATTTATATAGTACCTCCAAAAATAAAATTATTTATAACTTGAATAAATTATTTTTTAGGATGTTTTGAACATATATAGTTAATTTCCGATACAGTCCTTACTTCGATTCAGAGTGAAAATCACGTGTTTTGTACTGAACAGCAGCTGAATTAATGTGTTGTTCAGTTGTTAACCATAATGTTCTGTGCTAAATCACCACTACTGAACAGGAGTTGAAATGTGATCATTATTAAACCACGGGATGTTTTGAATAGGGTCCTAAAATTTAAGACGAAATCTCGCTTATATTGAATAATACGATATAGAATGGTATTCTAATCGGAATTGTACTTTACTCGAACTTGAAAAACAAAAGAATAATAGGGGTACTCACTAAACAGATGAAATTGCTGCGTAAGCCATGATTTTCTGCTTATTTGAAATGTATCATGATTTTGCGAAAGAAATAATCAAAGATTGCCTTGGTGATCGCGACATTTAATCAGTTTAATCAGTTTACGCTGTTATGTGAATCCCCCTAATGAGAAAATTCGAAATAAGTAAAATTATAAATAGTTCTACTATGACATTTGAGGTCATCCTTGTGTGACTGAGCTCGACATTTGTCGCACTGGGATTTCAAAAATGTTCCTATCTGACATACACGGTGAAAAACAATCACTCAACGTCTGTGTTATAAGCTAGGGACGAGACAAAAGGCTAAAAAAATAAAAATTATATATTTTCAACTACGGTTAATAAAAACGTAAAAAAATGAGTAAATATGTACTCTTGAACCATATATTCCTGATAGGACTTTAGGAGCCTATTGAGCGCTTCAAATCATCATTTCTAGGATAGCGCAGATAGGAAGGCATGCAGCTGGCAAGGGCATTTCAATGGAATTATGGAGAATTCAAAAGTGAATCATGGCATTCCAGGGGTGTGTTTATGGGACAAGACACTGTGCAAACGAGAGCAACTCTGAGAAATTCGGAGTTACTCTTTTTATCGATGATCGACGAAATTTGTTGAAAGACATCGCCAAAGCTACAATAGGCTTCTAAAGTCCTATCGGGATTCTTGTTTTAAACCACAATATATGGTTCAAGAGTACATATTTACTCATTTTTTGATGTTTTTATTAACCGTGGTTGAAAATATATAATTTCTATTTTTTTAGCCTTTTTGTCTCGTCCCTAGCTTATAACACATACTTTGAGTGTATGTCAGATAGGAACATTTTTGAAATCCCAGTGCGAAAACTGTCGAGCTCAGTCACACAAGGTTGACCTCAAATGTCAAAGTAGAACTATTTACCATTTTACTTATTTCGAATTTTCTCATTATTCCTTTGTTTTTCAAGTTCGAGTAAAGTACAATTGCGATTAGAATACCATGCTTGATCGTATTATTCAATATAAGCGAGATTTCGTCTTTCAATTTAGGACCCTATTTTCATTCAGCACACGCAACACTTTGCAGTTTGACATTGGTGCCAGATCACACTTTGGTATAAATGGGAGAAAATTTGTGGAACTGTAAGGAATTCTGAACAACACTTATATCACAGATTTTCTCACGTTAGATCTGTCTTGCCCCTAGGGGGTATATAAAAGGGTTTCAAAGGTATTCTCGCGCTTATCTTTTATTAGAGTCTGGCGGCGGTCGTACGCGCGCAAGGCATACCGCCGCAATGACAGTCGCAAGGCAAAACAAAAGCAAATATGTTCCCGCCAAAAACAAAAGCACGTGGGTTTCTCGAAGTAACAGATGTTTATAACACGGTAAAAATTCTGCACGCTGGATGTAAAGGAAAAATCCCTTAATTATTCAACGTCCCAATCAACATGATTAGAAATTCTTTTCCTTTTAAATCGCAATGCTGTCGGTTTTGATTTGAGAACCAAAACAAACCCACCGAAGAAATTAACTGAAAATCACTTCGATTTACACTAATGTACGAAGCAATACAATCCAAAGTGAAAAAGTGTTGATTTGATAATGACTGTTTTGGGCATGAAAGTAAATAAAAATGACAGGTGGTAGAAAGTGTTTCGCTTCGATTCGACCTTATTATCACATGTGAAGTAGTGTGTAGTGGTAAAGCAGAAGACTGTGACTCTCGAGGTCCTGGTATCGAATCTTGGTGTTGCGGGGTACACTTTTTTATTTTTTATTTTGAAATCAAAACATTGTCAACAGTGAATTAAAGTGCATTTCCAGTAAAACTGAAGAGGCATTGGATGTTCTTTTTCAAATAATAGTTAGATGATAACAAACTGTTTGGACATTAGTGCGAATTCAAGTGCCAATCTGTTCATATCAGAGTGCAGATTTTTTACCGTGCATGAATGTATTTGTGATAAACGGTAGGAGTGGCTCACTGGAATGGGGGTGGAAGCTCAGGTAAAATATTATCTCCTGGGCGCCCATTAAAAACACCACCCCCGGCGAAGACTGGCGCTCGAGCCTAGCTATTTAGCACTGTAGTTGGAGGAAATGCCAATGCAGAACCCGTAGCTTCCGGGAAGGTAAGCCCAGCTCCCTGGGTTAGTGGGTTGGTGTCAGGCCCTGCGAGCCAGCCGTAAAAAAGACTAGCACCGGAAAATCAACAAGAGAAGAATGCGAACCGATACCAATGGCGACGACCACAGCGACGAAAAGGGACTTGCGATTGGAAGCTCGGTACGTGGAACTGCAGATCTCTCAACTTCATCGGGAGCACCCGCATACTCGCCGATATACTGAAGGACCGCGGGTTCGGAATCGTAGCGCTGCAGGAGGTGTGTTGGACAGGATCCATGGTGCGAACGTTTAGAGGTAATCATACCATCTACCAGAGTTGCGGCAACACACGTGAGCTGGGAACAGCTTTTATAGTGATGGGCGACATGCAGAGGCGCGTGATCGGTTGGTGGCCGATCGACGAAAGAATGTGCAGGTTGAGGATCAAGGGCCGATTCTTCAACATTAGCATAATAAACGTGCACAGCCCTCACTCCGGAAGCACTGATGATGACAAAGACGCATTTTACGCGCAGCTCGAACGCGAGTACGACCGCTGCCCAAACCACGACGTCAAGATCATCATAGGGGATCTAAACGCTCAGGTAGGCCAGGAGGAGGAATTCAGACCGACAATTGGAAAGTTCAGCGCCCACCAGCTGACGAACGAAAATGGCCTACGCCTCATCGATTTCGCCGCCTCCAAGAACATGGCCATTCGTAGCACCTTCTTCCAGCACAGCCTCCCGTATCGTTACACCTGGAGATCACCACAACAAACGGAATCGCAAATCGACCACGTTCTGATTGACGGACGGCACTTCTCCGACATTATCGACGTCAGGACCTATCGCGGCGCTAATATCGACTCCGATCACTACCTGGTGATGGTTAAACTGCGCCCAAAACTCTCCGTTATTAACAACGTACATTACCGGCGGCCGCCCCGGTACGATCTAGAGCGACTGAAGCAACCGAATGTCGCCACCGCATACGCGCAGAATCTCGAGGCAGCGTTGCCGGACGAGGGTGTGCTCGATGTGGCCCCTCTAGAGGACTGCTGGAGTACAATCAAAGCAGCCATCAACAACGCAGCTGAGAGCACTATCGGGTACGTAGAACGGAGTCGACGAAACGATTGGTTCGACGAGGAGTGCAGAGCGGTTCTGGAGGAGAAGGATGCAGCGCGGGCGGTAATGCTGCAGCATGGAACCCGACAGAACGTGGAGCGATACAGACAGAAGCGGAAGCAGCAGACCCGTCTCTTCCGGGAGAAAAAGCGCCGCCTGGAAGAAGCGGAGTGCGAGGAAATGGAACTGCTGTGCCGTTCACAGGAAACACGCAAGTTCTACCAGAAGCTCAACGCATCCCGCAAAGGCTACGTGCCGCAAGCCGAAATCTGCAGGGATAAGGACGGGAGCCTCCTGACGGACAAACGTGAGGTGATCGAAAGGTGGAAGCAGCACTTCGACGAGCACCTGAATGGCGAAGAGAATGTAGGCACGGAGGACCAAGGCAGCGGAGGAAATGACTATGTTAGTGCAGCAGAGGACGGGAACGAACCAACTCCCACGCTGAGGGAAGTTAAAGATGCCATCCACCAGCTCAAAAACAACAAAGCGGCTGGTAAGGACGGTATCGCAGCGGAACTCATCAAGATGGGCCCGGAAAAGTTGGCCACCTGTCTGCACCAGTTAATAGTCAAGATCTGGGAAACCGAACAGCTACCGGAGGAGTGGAAGGAAGGGATAATCTGTCCCATCCACAAGAAAGGCGACAAGTTAACGTGTGAGAACTTTCGAGCGATCACCATTTTGAATGCCGCCTACAAAGTGCTATCCCAGATCATCTTCCGTCGTCTTTCACCTAAAGTAAATGAGTTCGTGGGAAGTTACCAAGCCGGTTTCATCGACGGCCGGTCGACAACGGACCAGATCTTCACCGTACGGCAAATCCTCCAGAAATGCCGTGAATACCAGGTCCCAACGCATCACCTGTTCATCGACTTCAAAGCGGCATACGACAGTATCGACCGCACAGAGCTATGGAAAATTATGGACGAGAACAGCTTTCCCGGGAAGCTGACTAGACTGATAAGAGCAACGATGGACGGTGTGCAGAACAGCGTAAGGATTTCGGGTGAACTATCCAGTTCATTTGAATCTCGACGGGGACTACGACAAGGTGATGGACTTTCCTGCCTACTATTCAACATCGCCCTGGAAGGTGTTATGCGACGAGCCGGGCTCAACAGCCGGGGTACGATCTTCACGAAATCCAGCCAATTTGTATGTTTTGCGGATGACATGGATATTATTGCTAGGACATTTGGAACGGTGGCAGAACAGTACACCCGCCTGAAACGTGAAGCAGCAAAGGTCGGATTGGTGGTGAATGCGGCTAAGACAAAGTACATGCTGGTAGGTGGGACTGAGCGAGACAGGACAAGCCTTGGCAGCAATGTTACGATAGACGGGGATACTTTCGAGGTGGTAGAAGAATTCGTCTACCTCGGTTCCTTGCTAACGGCTGACAATAACGTGAGCCGTGAAATACGAAGGCGCATCATCAGTGGAAGTCGTGCCTACTATGGGCTCCAGAAGAAACTGCGGTCAAAAAAGATTCACCCCCGCACCAAATGTACCATGTACAAGACGTTAATAAGACCGGTGGTTCTCTACGGGCACGAGACGTGGACGATGCTCGAGGAGGACATGCAAGCACTCGGAGTTTTCGAGCGACGGGTGCTAAGGACGATCTTCGGCGGCGTGCAGGAGAACGGTGTGTGGCGGAGAAGGATGAACCACGAGCTCGCTGCACTTTATGGCGAACCCAGCATCCAGAAGGTAGCCAAAGCCGGAAGGATACGGTGGGCAGGGCATGTTGCAAGAATGCCGGACAACAACCCTGCAAAGTTGGTGTTTGCTAACCATCCGGTTGGTACAAGAAGGCGTGGAGCGCAGAGAGCACGATGGGCGGACCAGGTGGAGCGTGATCTGGCGAGTGTTGGGCGTGACCGAGGATGGAGAGCTGCAGCTGCAAATCGAGTATTATGGCGGCAAATTGTTGATTCAGTATTATCATGAATTTGATGTTAACTAAATAAATGAATGGCTCACTGGAATGAGTGTGCTTGCTGTCAAACTCCATATGATGGAATTAAATACTTTTAAATCTGGTGACGCTGTTATGATAAGTGACAGTCACGCTTATATCAGAAGCCAGAGGCAGATAATCGCCATATTCTGATTTTTCATGAGACACATAATATTTCGTTGGGGGTATTGGGCGCCTTTTTAAGTCGTTTCAAGGGGTTTCTAGAAGAATTCAAGGCTTTCAGGGAGTCTTGGAAAGCATACCAATAGGATTTTATAAGTTTATAACAAGAAGTTACGATGATTTCCAGACTTACGATGATTTTGTCAATAGTATCACGGGGGTTTCAGAGGCGTTTCATCAGCTTTTAAAAGCCAATTCAGGGGAGGTTTCAGGAGCAATTCAAGAGCTTCACATGGGTTTCTGGGGCGTTTTATAGCATTTCAGAGGAGCTTCATTAAGATTTCAGGGGCGTATCAGTGCGTATCAATACTGGAGCCTTCCTGCATGTTCAGCGTACCTGTGCGGCTCATATCGATTCAGCGGCATTTCGAGGCTTCAGAGACGCTTCGAGGGGTTTTCCTGGCCGTTTCAGGGGTGTTTCAGAAAACTTTTATGGGTGTTACAAAGGAGGACTCCCGTGAGAGCCTCTGGAGCTCCCTAAGGTCCCCCAGAATGTCCCTGAATTCCCCTCAAGCGCCTAAAACGTGGGACCTGCTGAAAAGCCCTGAGACCCGCTGAAACGCCCATGGGACTTCTTAAAGTGCCCTTGAGATCCCCTGAGACTCCTTGAAACGGCTCTGAGACCCCTTGAAGCATCTCTAAGACCTCCCGGTATCCCCTGAAAATCCCTGAGATTTGAAACACCCCTAAGATCTCCTGGTACCACCTGAAACCCCATAAAACGCCCCTGAGATTCCCTGGATCCTCCTGGGGTTCCATGAAATACCTATGATATCCTTTAAGTGTCCCTGTGACCTTCTGGAATGTCTTTGAAACCGCCTGGAACCCCAAAAAACCATGAAACCCCCTAAAGTGCTACTGATACCACATGGGACCTCCTTAAATGCCCCTGAGACCCCTCAAAAAGCCCCTGAGATTCCCTGAGAACCCCTGAGACTCGCTGAAATGCCTCTGAGACCCATTTGAAGCACCTCTGAGATCTCCTGGTAACCCCTGACAATCTCTGGGATTCTCTTGAAATGTTCCTGAGATCTGCTGGTTCCACGTGAAACCCCTTATAACCCCTAAGACTCCCTGAAATGCCCCTTGGATCCTCAGGAACCCCGTGTGACCTCCTAGTACTCAATATAAATCCCTGAGACCTCCTAAATCGCTTCTGAAACACCTGGAGCTCTCTGGAACCCCCTAAAACTATCATGAGACCTCCTCAACGCCCTTGAAACGTCCTGGTTCTCCTTGAAACCTTCTGAAACTCCTTGAGACCCCCTGAAACACATCTGCAACATCCGTTCGGTCTCCTCTGCAATCGCTTCTTGGCCACCGTTACCACAGTTACCTTCATTAATAAGTTTTAATTAAGTTTTTGTTCAATATCGGTTTCGTAAATCTCTCGTAATATTTTTCCAGGAACTCCTCCGAATACCTTTAAGAATTCCTTCGGTATTTCGGCTCATGTATTTTTCCAGAATCTTCTTCACAGGTCTCTTGAGAAGTTCCTCCAAAGATGTCTTCACTAATTTCAACTAGAATTTTTCCAGGTAGATCTCCAAGGAATGCTTCAAGAATTTCACCGAAGACTCATTAAAGAAGTCCTCCTCCGCTGCTTCATTCCGGAATTAATCTTAGCATCGCTCCTGAATTTTCTGCAAAAATGTTTCCAGAAGTTCTTCCAAGGGTTCTTTCAAGAGTTTTTTCAAGGATTTTGCTTCAGTAATTTCCTCAAGAACGCTTCCAAAAAGTACATTTTTGATTATTTCCATGAATTGTTATTGATTGATTGATTGATTGATTGATTGATTGATTGATTGATTGATTGATTGATTGATTGATTGATTGATTGATTGATTGATTGATTGATTGATTGATTGATTGATTGATTGATTGATTGATTGATTGATTGATTGATTGATTGATTGATTGATTGATTGATTGATTGATTGATTGATTGATTGATTGATTGATTGATTGATTGATTGATTGATTGATTGATTGATTGATTGATTGATTGATTGATTGATTGATTGATTGATTGATTGATTGATTGATTGATTGATTGATTGATTGATTGATTGATTGATTGATTGATTGATTGATTGATTGATTGATTGATTGATTGATTGATTGATTGATTGATTGATTGATTGATTGATTGATTGATTGATTGATTGATTGATTGATTGATTGATTGATTGATTGATTGATTGATTGATTGATTGATTGATTGATTGATTGATTGATTGATTGATTGATTGATTGATTGATTGATTGATTGATTGATTGATTGATTGATTGATTGATTGATTGATTGATTGATTGATTGATTGATTGATTGATTGATTGATTGATTGATTGATTGATTGATTGATTGATTGATTGATTGATTGATTGATTGATTGATTGATTGATTGATTGATTGATTGATTGATTGATTGATTGATTGATTGATTGATTGATTGATTGATTGATTGATTGATTGATTGATTGATTGATTGATTGATTGATTGATTGATTGATTGATTGATTGATTGATTGATTTGCTTTATGTACAATTAAATGTAATTGAACGGAATACTGAACAGAACATTCCCTTGTTTACGTTTGGTGAATATTTCCGTATTTTTGTCTGAAAAGCAAACATTTCAGAAACCCTGAGGTTTGAGTCACTGAAATCTGTTGCAGATAAACTTCACTCGTGGTAGATATTTAAGTTGCGTCACACCTCGTTCCAAAAGTAGAAAACTCAATTTCAGATGAATCCCAAGTAGGCCGCATCCGCAGTTTGAATAGAAGAAAAATCGCCATGCCAACCGCACCGTGTACTGTGGTTACATGATTCGGTTCCCACCGTGAGGTTTCAAATTCTTTTCAAAATTCATTTTTTTCTTTAAATTTTCAACAACCATGCGTCGGTGCAACCACTTCAAAGCCAAGCGAGCTAGTCGGACAGGTAAAAATGTCTGAGGAAAGGGACCTTGAAACAGGTACCACACGCGTTCTTGAGGTTTCTGTGGTTTCGAAATTGCTGGTATATAGGTGTATCCTTTTCTTTGCCTCGGTGTCGAAATCCCGGAGAAAACGCAAAAACGGAAGGAAATGAGAGCACTTGAACAAAAGCGTAGGAAGCGAGTGTTTAGGATTTTCAAAAGATAAATCCAGGCTCCGGATGGAATGCGCCACCGCACCCGGAGACATCGAATGTAACAGAAATTAGTTCATTCAAGGGCAAAATTGATTTATAATTGGCGCCTTGGTCTCTCGGTTGGATGGGACAACCAATTTCAACTGTCTCATCAGCCAGCCAGCGATGGCACAATAGTAGGCCACTACCGGAGGAAAATAATAATTTCCTACTGGGAGGTATTGTTCTCATTAATTATAGCCTGCTTAGGTTCGTCTCCCAAGGAGGTGACGGTCTCAAAATTTGAGCTTCGGGAAAAAAGGTAATTGTTTTTTTTTTATCAAAGCAAGTCACTGTAATCTTTACACAGATTCGTCGCATGGTTCTTGGAAGAATCTTTTTTGGTTAAATTGCATCAGAGTAGAAAAAAAGATGCAACAACTGCGCTGATTGAACGCATCTGACATTGACCATAAAAGACTAACTACAGACATGCATTTCGAGCGTTGTCTTCACGACCAGAAGATAACTTTTTGTCAACCTCGTCCAAGATCATAAGAAAAAAAAACTATGGATGGCACAAACCACACATACACACTCGATAAACGCTCGATCGATGAAATTCGATCCCTTTGGAGACGGCAGCTTGATCAAGAACGATTTTTTCACCCAAAATGGATCTCGCTTCGCCTCCTCGTTTAACCTTGAACACGGGTTGGATGTCATACCTACCGTCCTACCGACCGTCTAACCGATATATTCGATTTTAATTTCCTCCCATCAAACATAACTGTTTCGACTTTCGCCTACTTTGCTTCGTAATAATAACAATAACGATAAGCTTCCGGTTGCATCCCATCATCGATCAAGATGAGTTCGACCAAGACGCATCCAAGTGTGCGCTAGGATCTGGGATTTTTTTCCCTTCGTTCGTTGCTTGGTTCGGGGAGGATCACCCGTTTCCAAACAAAACGCCCCTTCTTGTTGTTGATGACGATGATGCTGGGAGGAAACGGGAGTACCGGGAATCAAAAGCCAAACTACCGTTACACATATATTGGAACTTGTTGTGATCGAGGTGTTCGAGTAAGGAGATGAGGGGATAAAAACGTCTATGGGAACTACGGTCATCTACCTGTCGATCCATCTAAGCATGCTTGGTGCAATATCCGGATCAAGGCTTCAGACTGTGATGATCAGAGTCTACACTCGCCTACTGTTGTAATCAATCTGAAACGGATGGTTGATGTGTGATTTTTGAACGAAATTATGAGAAAAATGTAACTGTAAATCAGTTCTGGGTAATTTCAATCTTCATTATAATAGCTGAAACGAGATTTTTACGCTTCATACTCTTTTTTATCAATGTGTAGAAAATGCGACCTCTCTCGCTTTTATTGTTTTTAAATATATTTCACATATTTTGCCTTGCATTTTTTTATCTTTTATCTTCTATTTCCCATTTTCTGATTCCCAGTTTTTATTGTCATTCAATATTTCATAATTTATATCTTTTATTGTCTTGATTTTATCTTCTATCTACGTTCAAAATCATTCGATTGATCAAGAAGTTGCTTTTTTCTAAGAAGCTCATTGGATACATGCTGAGTTCAAAAATCTTCAGGACCGCCGATTTGTAAGCCTATGAAGTCTTCATCTCCAAAAAGTTCTTGGGAATCCTGCAACGTCCATTGTACTCAATACTCAAATAATTCTTCGCTATTTTCCCATAGTATGATGCAGCTCCTCAGATGTGAACTCACCAAGAAGTGGAAGAACTAGATTGAAAACTAATGGCAATTTTGGAGAGGTTTGCTACTAGGTACAGTATGTAGGAAAACTATAGTAGGATCCTTTTGAGGATTCCTCATTCAGAGGTTTTGAGGACAACTACAGTAGTTCATTCAGTAGATTCTCTCAGAGATCCTTATGGGATCCTTCCAGGAGTTGCAGCTGGGATTTCTCCAGGAGTTCTTTCTGTAGTTTAGGAAGATTTCGGAGGATTTTCGACAGATTTCAGAAACGTTCAGCCATTACATGGCGTTTTCGGAGGTTTCGAAGGGTCTATAGTGCGTTACATGGGGTTTCAGGGAGTTTTAGGTGGATTTCAGAGGCATTCCAAGAAGCTTCAGAGCATTTTCAGCGGGTTTCAGAGACGTTGTGGAGGCGTTACAAAGGCGTTTTCGGGGGTTCAGAGGGTCTATAGTGCGTTACATAGGATTCCAGGGGGTTTTAGGGGGATTTCAGTGGCATTCCAAGAAGTTTCAGAGCATTTTCAGTGAGTTTCAGAGACGTTAAGGAGGCGTTACTCAGACATTTTTGGGGGTTTCAGAGGGTCTTAGGTGTGTTACATGGCGTTTCGGTGGTTTCGGAGGACCTAAGGTGCGTTACATGGGTCCGAGGGGGTTTCAGGGGGATTTCGGAGGTATTTCAAGAACCTTCAAAAGATTTTCGTTGAGTATCAGAGTCGTTATAGAGGCGTTTTTGAGGATTTTGGAAACCCCCAGTAGTGCCCCTATATTGTCCCAGAAACCCCAAGCGCCATCTTTAATTCCAAATTGGCCTAGGATATTGGGTTCCAACTTCAACTTAATTAGCCAGGTCCGAAAATATCCATATGGCACGAGTCTTTTTGATTTATTAGACGTGGGCCGCAACTATTCCGTTGAGAGCCACTTACTTTTGTTTTTCTGCTCCATAGATCACCTCACGGTGAAATTCTATCTCTTTCGCTCTTTCAGAGAGATTGAAAACAACAGGACCAGTACCTGTCAAATTTTCTTGTTGTTTTCTAATTTCCCGTAGGAGAGAAAGAGAGCGATTTCTTGATGATGTCACTGTGCATTGGAGTATTGATGGTTATGACTCTCGGAACGCACTATCCGACGAAAATATTTGTCTCCGCCTTATCACACTTCCGGTTCATAAGTTATGCGCATATTCAACACAATCTCTTTGGAAGTTTGGTCTAGTTTCTTTCGAGATTGTTCCATAAGTTTTCCGTTTTTCTGTACGAATACCTTCCAATATTCTTTTAGGAATACCTTCCAAAAACCCAGGAATCCCCTGGAGAAGTTCCAGATAGAATTCCTGGAGGAATCTCGAATAGAATTCCTAGAAGCATCCTGAAGAATTCCTGAAGTTCTCCCAGAAGAAATTCCAGAAAAAATCATGAAAGGAAACCTTTGGGGGGTCTCGGAGCATCCTAAGCAAGGTAAGTAAAAGGAAGGTAATCCAATATGTCGGATAGTACCATCCGCCATATTGGAAAACCTAAAGACAGCTGACCAGTTTTTTTTTCGTTTTTTTTTATCACTAGTGTGATGGCAAACAAAAACTTTCCGCCCTAGCAACGCGCAACCCCACGGAAACCATTCACGCCAAGATTCACGCTCAACATTCTCAGCACTAAAACAGGTCAAACTCCATGGTACTTATCGAATGTTTAATACTTACACTCACGGTATACAATATTCAGAAAGTGATACCTTCCGGAAATCTGACAGTTTTTTGATGACGTAATTGAAATCGTTCATAGGCGCGAACACAATGATCTAGTACTTCACACCAATTTGATCAACGTAAAACGATAAAAATGACATCATATGTTTACATCCAAAATTGATGTTTACATAGGTTACTATCTTGCCTTGTGATCTTCATGCCGTGACACTCAGCGAAAAAAACTAACGAAATTCATATATAAACATATCTAAAAGCCAAGCTGTGAGGCGATTTTGCGTCATAGTGCGATCTTATGAAATTCATCCTAATCATTACTAATTATTTAAAGGCCGTTTCATAAATTAGGCAATCTGGAAATCTTAAGTTTATTTGGCTGAGTGTATTGCAAATTAGCTCGTGCACCCACATATGCATACGTTTTGCAATAATTGTTGTTTTTGGAGGTTTTAGGAAGTGTCCTTAGGTGGTGTTCTTACAGGGGATTCAAGAAGGTTTCAGAGGGTTTTTGGAGGCCTTTTTGCTAGATTCAGAGGATTTTCAGTGGGTTTTGGATGGTCTCAGGTACGGCACAAGGCATCCTAGGGGGTTTCAGGGAATTTTCTTACGCATTTCAGCAAGCTTCAGCGGGGTTTGAAGGGATTTCAGGGGTTCTCGGAGGTTTTCGGAGACATTTCAGTGAGATTCAAAGATGGAGTGGACCTGGTGTAATGGTTGAGGCACGTGACTTTCACGCCGAGGAGCTGGGATCGAATCCCACTCTTGATAAACTCACAAAAAATGTAAGATCTTCCCACGGATCTTCCTTTGGAAGGGAAGCGAAGCGTGGGTCCTGAGATGAACCAGCATAGGGCAGGAAATCTTGTTAAACAGATGAGTAGAAAAGATTCAGAGTATTTTCAGCGGGTTTCAGGGATATAAAAAAGACGTTTATGAGGGTTTTAAAGGGTCTTAGGTGTGTTAATGCGGATCCGAAGGGATTCCAGATTTTCAGAGGAATTTCCAAGACTCAGAAGATTTTCATCGGATTACAAAGGCGCTACAGGGGCGTTTTCGGATGTTTCGGAAGTTCTCAGGAGGTTTCGGAGGATTATTGGAGGTTTTCGGAAGCATTTCAGAGCATTTTCAGCAGAATTCAGGCGCTACACACTTAAAATAAAGTACCGTATTCAGCTGTTCTATTTTCGGTAAAAGTTCAGATTACCGAATGTTCAGCAAAATATTACCGAAGTTCGGCGAAAAATTACCGAACGTTCGGTAAACTGTACTGAATCATCGGTAATGTTTACCGAACGTTCGGTAAAAAAAACTGAACTTCGGTAAAATTGTGCTGAACTTCGGTAATCCAAACTTTTACCGAAAATAGAACAGCCGAACAAGTGATTCTAAAATAAGTGTGTGCACTCGTTTTCGGGGGGTTTCGGTGGGTCTTAGGTGCCATACAAGGGCTCCGAGAGAATTTATGTTTTTTTTTTTCGGATGCATTTCAGCATTATTCAAAGGATTTCGTGGATTTTGGGGGATCTCGGAGAGTCTCAAGAGCGTAACAGGGGTTTTGAAGGGCCTTCAGGAGGCTTACTGTCTATTTCTGGATCGCTGTTCACACTTCAGGAGGATTCCAGAGATGTTTTAAAACATTTCATAAACATTTCAAGCGGTTTCAGAAAAGATTCAAAAACGTTACAATCTGATTACAATTATAGATCCGATTACCTCAAGAGAGAATTTGGAGATTCTCAAACAATCATTGAAAGACGAGCTTGGTGTTCTAGTGGTTACCGCGCAGAAGGTCCTGGATTCAACCCGTGGCTCGTTCATTTCCTTCTACTACTAATCCGTTTCCCGTCCTTCCATCTTTCACCGCACAGTGTAAATTTATCATATAACGCAGTATTGCAAACAAGCGAACTGGGTCGCTTCACAGTAATCCTACCTATCCCTTTACGTCTCGCATCCACGCACCAATGCGTGAACCCATATGCTAAAAATAAACTTCCCAACAACACTCCGAGATCCGCTTGAGCTTGTGCAGATGCTGTGAACTCCACGGTCCGCTGGCTACAAGCAATTGGGTTGTTTAGTGAATAAAATATTGCTATTTTCTATAGCCTAATCGAAAGAGCTCATTTTTCGGAGTATAACGTGATTTTATTGGATTCCAATACCTTTGTTATGATGGTTAAATTAACAAAACAGTTTTAATTTTCGTGGATAGAATGACAGTTCAATCGATAAAGTGACAGTTCGACCCGAACAAAAAAATCTCCCCATACAAACTTTTAATGAATTTTGAAAATAGTTCACGGACTCCAAAAATTATGAAATTTTGGATTTCGACTAGATTTTGGGCGGAGAATCCGATTATGAAATAATCCGGATATCCCTAAAGATCCCAATTGCAATCATCATTTCCCTCCTCATTCCCATATTGACCAGCAACCTGACGTAGCAGGCGGTATTGTCGCTTAAAACTAGATGATCATTAATACCCACACATTGAAGATATGTAAGCGGAACCATCTCGGCAGGGGTCTTATTTTGGGCACTTTTCTGTTATAACTCAGCCAATTCTGAACCAATTGACACAATTTTTGGAACGCGATGAGATACATATAGTATCTAGCCGTGTACAAAATTTCAAGTCAATTGGTTTGGAATTGACTGCGTTATAGCGAAGAGCGCCCAAAATACCGGCCGCTGCCCAAGTGGTTCGCTACCCTGTTCGTCTCGAGCAGCTATCTGAGCTATCTCATTGCAAAATGAGAAAAATAGGTATAAACCACGAATAAATTCAATATTTCTGCTCGGAGTGGATGGATTAGCCTATTTCCAATCTCCCCCTTCCCCCATTCGTACAGGGTTTTCCTATAGGATATACTTCTTGATATACTTAACACATTGCTTGTCACACTTTCACAAACTTCCCTAACCCCCATCCCCACTGGACGTACTTAATGGACGGCCTCTTATTTGATTCGTGTTTGTGTAAAAACTACCGCAGTATCGAATGGAGCTGGTTTGTCTCACCGCACTGCCCTAAACCTTGAGATATCTTCAAATAATCCTGATATCCCCTATTTCTTTAAAATTTCACATGCATCTTCGGCCGGAGTGCAACGCAATTGATAAGCGCATGATCGCCCTAATGTCAAATTACCGATACTATGGAAGGTTTTGCACAAATACAAGTTGAAGTCATTTGTTTTACACACCAGTCTGGAATAGATGAAGATTTTCTCAAAAAGGTGAGCAAGAGAGTGCGAGGTAAAACGCGCCTAATACACTGATTTTCAGCACCGTGTGGCGAATGACCACTTCCTTATCTAAAACTATAGAGATTTTTGCAGTTTGTGTCAAAAATTCATTTGAATCCATCCACTTCTAGCAGAAATATTGAATTTATTCGCGTTTTATACCTATTTTCCCCACTGTGCATTTTCTATTCCGGGTCTCAGCCGAATTGTCGGTAAAGGCGTAGTGTTGATAAGCTGTGAAAAGATCAGAATCGGTGGAAATAGGAATGCTTCTGTTCCTGAGGACTGGAAGTGAGTGTATCAAGAACAAAAGCAGCGGTGCGAAAACAAAGTAGGCGTTATAGTTATAGGCCCAAGTTGATTCACTTTCTATTTTTCTACCGCTCTTTTGTCCACTAGGACATAATTATGCGTTGCGTGAAAATTTTTAAGCGCAAACGCTCGTACCCTCGTACGCCAGTACGGTAAATCGTCAGTACGCCAGTACGGAATTTTCGGCGCGGTATTCCATGGCCCATTTGCGCACTTATTGTAAGACACCAGAACCATAGATGGAACGATTAAACGATTAAACGTACGAGCGGAGGTCTATTAGCGATTTTGCATCATTTTCGCTCTCTATTTTCTTGCAACGGATAATACGGGAGTGTTGAACCTTTTGTGCATTATTTGTACAGAGCCTGGTGTCTGGATCACTTCTTATTTACTAACTGTTCGCACTGATCGCAGCTTCTCTTCTACTTCGTTGACGATAGAACGAACAGCTCGTAATGTTGTTTTCCATCAGGCCGTCTACAACCTATTGGAAACGCCTTGGTCGTTACCTAATTGTACGATTTCGTTAGAAGATACGCTTAGAGGAGGGTCAGGTGTCAAGCCATGACCATTTGCATACACAGCGAGCGTGTGATCCTCGTGACCATGAGGTCGCGCCAGGTTATAGGACCATCGATATGCATCGATCTATGCATACAATGATGAATATGCAAATCCACATCGAAAGACAACACTGGCTGTAGAAAATATAAAAAAATCTCTACGTCCTACATTGTACGAAGCCTTATCCCGATGATCCAATAATTGATTTTGATTAAGCCCATCAGGCATGCGCAAAATTAATCCTAATTCACCACCTTTCAACTGCCGGCATTTCTTCACTAAGGCCCCTCCAATTCGGATCGATCACGTGTGTTTGATTGACGGGAGTGCGTGTGGTCCCAGAAGTACGCCAAAAAGTAGTCGATTCCAAGGGTGGAAGCTTTTATAAAGTGAAATCAGGAAGCACGCGACCCATCATTCAATCAAAGACGCATATGGCTTCTGGGTGAAACTCCCAGTCAGACGGACGAGTTCTCTTCAAATTTACTTCCTAAATCTTTCGTACTCTAAAGGCTTCATAAAACAAACAGATTCGACATGAAATTACGACCTATCACGCGAATCCATGATCCTTGTGCTTCGTTCTCTTGGATGTTTGACAGTTAGTTTAGAGACCTGAGGCGATACTGCCTCTTCTTTGCATACTGCGCTTCAAATTTGAATAACCGCGCGCTGATTTGCATTGCCAAACGAAAGAGCGCAGAAACAATAAACTAGCCTACTGTGATCAGGAATCGATCGGCCGACCGGGTGCGCGACGTCAACTTTGTCAAATGGACCCCCGTTAGGTCGTATAAAATATTGCCTGGTGATGAAGATATTATACGCTTCCGAGAGGGTCCGCAATTTTGTTGCAATCGTGACCATTTCTTTGCTGAAAGTTCCTTCAAAAGCTGCACATTTCAATTCAGGTTAAAATTTATGAGTTCAAACGTCAACCACCAAGCGAAAAAAATAACCTCGCAGGGGTCCCTGTCCTTTTTCGGGACCCTTTCGCGACGCGCAGAAGCAACTGGACACAGACAAGGAGAAAGGATTTGCGAAGATCCAACCGACAACAACAACAAAAAAAAATGGGAAGCGAAAGGAGATTGGGATGCCAAACCAATTAATCAAGCTAATCGATCTCGACGGTTGCTTCTGAGAAGCCCATTGTTGGTTGGTTCTCACACCAACGACGACGACGTCGTGACCCCCGGATCGCGTGAGATTCTCCCACAAAAAGGCAGCTTCCGCAAGGATTACACACTTCCACCGCGTCGATCGATTCCAAGTCCCAAACGTTGCGAAGGAGGAAACCATAAAAATCGAAATTATGAATGAAAACGAGACCCAAAGCTCTTGAACAAGGTCAATAAAAGTGATTCTCGAAATGAATTGGTTGCAATAAAGAACCCGAAAATCAGGGAGTCATTTTTATTGGAGACAAACATTAAAAAACAACCATTCCTATATCAGGACACTGGTTTTGTCGCACATTAACACGCCCTGACGAGCTGTGAATGGGTTTTTCAATGTTTCCGATCTTTTTCTTTCAGGTTACTCCTTTTCCGAGATGTTCTCAGCCAGATAAGTGCGTTCGTTCGTTTCGGTATCCTTCCCGTTTCTGGTTCGTCGCTTGCTTTGCGTTTGCGCCTGCCTACTGCGTGATGTGCGATGACAGGTGACGATTTTCTTGAAGTTGCCGTTTACTGTGGGTCAAAGTCAGGTGCTAACGCCTACTTCGATTTGAGTATGCCTCCCTTTTTTGGGTTTTCTCTGTCATAAAGTTGTTCGGTGAAGTGAACTATTTTTAATATTTGGCTAAATGTTAGAATCTACATACCTTTATCAGCTATTTAGTAGGTAAACGTGCCTGCAAAGCAATTTCAAAATCGAAATTTTCATTACTTTGACAAAATTAGTATATATTTAAGATGAATTCCGGACTAGGGGCAAGAAAGATCTGACGAGAGAAAATCTGTGTTCGAAGTGTTGCTCAGAATTCCTCACAGTTGCTCAGATTTTCTCCCATCTATACCAAAGTGTGATCTGGCACCAATGTCAAATTGCAAAGTGTTGCGTGAGCTGAATGCAAAATTTCGTTGATCATCGACAGAAAGAGTTACTCAGGAATTCTCAGAGTTGCTCTCGTTTGCACAGTGTCTTGCTCCTAGATTCCGGATTTGCTTGCAAATATTATTTACGATAATCTAAAATAACACTATTTTATGTTTCAAGTGCGCTGCTCAACTGAGGTGTGTAGGAACATAGCAAAAGCCAAATTCAGCATAAGCACAGTAATTGTTAAAGAAAATGTCTTGAGCCTTCTACGAAAATGGTTGATTTTTAGTCACAATTTTACTTGAATAGAATAATATTATAGTTGAAAAGTATCACTATAGTTTTAAACTTCGTTTAAAAAGTTATTTCAAAATGTTCCTGTAAGAAACCACAGACGACTATCAGCAAAACTGCCGGTCACATTTGGCTGAAAGAGTTTCTGATCTCAAAAAGTATCTGATTCACTAGGTTTTTTTTCACTCGTGTTTTCTCTCACTGCTTGCCAATTTTCACGTTCAGACCTGTTTATAGACAACTTTTGGCTGATGGCATATGTATTATTATAATAACAATAATATCGTTATTATTACAATAATAACATATAACAGGGTATCCAGTTGGCCTAGTGAATAAAGCTTCGGATCGCCAATCCGAAGACGGCAGGTTCGATTCCTATTCGGATCGGGATCTTTTCTCGACTTCCCTGAGCATAGTGTATGATTCTCCTTGCCTCACAATATACAAATTCATGCAATGACAGGCAAAGAAAGTCCTTTAATTAATAACTGTGGAAGTGCTCGAAGAACACCAAGTTGAAGATAAGGCAGGCCAAGTTCCAGTGGAAACGTAGACTCACAAAGAAGTAGAAAAAGAATAACAAATAATTTGTCATTGTCTTGAGGAGAATTGAACAAAGCCCTGATTCGACATGACTGCTAACGGAATTTTACTCTAGGAGCTAGAAGTGATTGTACATCGAAAAATGGTCATAACTTTCGTGAACCAGCTTTCCAGAGATCGCGAGAATCTCACACTATGCTAAGAACCTTCCCCGGCCAAAAAAGTACCCACATACAAAGTTTCATGTCGATCGGTCCAGTAGTTTCCGAATCCATAAGGGCAATTTCGTTAGAGATCACAGTCATTGGAATCTTTTCGTCGATATTTGGCCTCCTTTGTCTCCGACATTCGCAACACAAACAATTAAACTACCATACGAAACAAAAATGTCATACGAATGCACTTCACCACGATAGCGTCTTCGGGAGACGGTTCGGCTTTTGTTATAATGTTATAATAAGACCTGTGCAGGCCATATGTGTGTCGTATTCAATGCAACATGCAAGAATGAACTAATATTAACGTTCTTAAGCGAAATTCGCTGAAAACCTGTGCGAAAAGCTAGAATTAGACAAATGTCATCGTGTCAGACCACATTGATTTGACCTTTTGTTATGTTTTTTGATCCTCGTTCTACCGGTAGTGTTGTGTATAGGTAAGAGGTAACGGTAGCGCACGAGTGTAACAAAGCAAGCTGACACATGGCTGCGGCAACGGAATGAAGGTAGTTTTTATTTATTTATTTATTTATTTAAAAACTTTTAACTATATTGTCATTTAGGTCTGATAGCTTGGTGGTAACCTTTTATAAACAGTTGTATATAATATTCTGATTTATCGACCGTATTCTATTTATAACTTGATGATTAAATGGCTATAGTCTATTTTACGAAACGACAACAGTGTTGATATTGATATTAACACTCACGGGCTCGGTCGCGACCTCCTGTCAAATTCATTCATGAAATGAGCGATCAGCTGATCCGAAACGTCCCATAAAATGGCTCATATCGGTCTTTTTCTACTCATATTATAAGGGAGTAGAGATCAAAGTGGATAATGAAACTTTTGCCAGTCTTGGTAAGGTGGTATGAACTACCAATCAAGCCGATCTGTTTAAAAGCACAGGTCCTACGGCAGAAGTTTCACGCATTCGATAGATTCGTTCAATACATGGCCTACTTGCCTAATTTCACCATCTAAAAAAAATTCACACCTGTTCGCTACCTAGCGAATACTATCATCTATCATTTCATTATCTACTTTGATCTCTACTCCCTTATACTATGAGTAGAAAAAGACCGATATAGCCATTAAATCATCAAGTTGTATATAATAATGTTCTCAAACTTCATGACTGTTTCGATTCGTTCACTGTCATCTGCCAAAATCTCCCTTATACTTATAGACAATCCCACTTTTCTTCTCTCTTCTTCCAACCCTGAGCATTCCACTTAAATGTGTTTTACTGTTAGTTGTTGGTTACACCATTGACAAGTTGGTTCAACTTAAGTCTATGGTTCAACTACTCTTTCGAATAGGTAATTATGGGTCAAAACAGTATGCCCAATTCGTATTCTAGTGAAAACTACATTTTCTATTCACCGGGAGGAGTTCTTGCAGGAACCCCAGATGAATCACTGAAGGAATCCCTGAAGAAATCAATGAATAACATTTAAAAGAAATGTCGAGCTTGCTGTCTTGCTCTTTTGGGCTGACTAGTTGTTTTATCCTGTCCTAGGGCGACTCGGGTGACTGTGATCCGTGACGCTTACTAGATTCCTAAATGTGTCGTGCGTCGTTATGCGCTGTTCAATGCCAACATTAATATTAGCGTGGTTCAAAAAATCGTTTTTGCTCCACATTGTTTTTTCGCTTCGTAACCAGATTCTATGCCTTCTCCCAAAATTTGTGCTCATTTGGTTGAAAAATGAGACTGCACAAGCCCTTCAAAGTTTGTATGGGAATTACTATGGGAAAACGATGTTTTTAATTGAATCGTTCTCATTGTCTCAACTGCCCTAGAGGGTTAGTTGATCTTTGATACTCCTAGGCTACTCTATCAGCTACAACTTTGCCGAAGATCGCTTTCAAATCGAACGCCACATTAC
This sequence comes from Aedes albopictus, assembly GCF_035046485.1. Taxonomy (NCBI): domain Eukaryota; kingdom Metazoa; phylum Arthropoda; class Insecta; order Diptera; family Culicidae; genus Aedes; species Aedes albopictus. Next base: position 334,213,235 of record NC_085136.1, on the reverse strand, counting down.
AGTTATCGATTTGTATCATATACTTTTAATGATTTTGCATGATTGAAATAGTTGTGAAAAAAAGTTATTTTAGTTCGTGTTAATCCTAACTGTAGATTTTATCATTATGTTGAAGTATGGGGTAAGATTGAAAACATGATTCCGAGTCCAAGTCCCATTTCTTTCAATGCTTTTAATGCTTCTAAGCAAATATTTTGTGTGTAATACAAAACTTACACCATGCCAGAGTTTCTTCTGTAGTTTGATGCAAAGTTTTGAAAAAGGTGTGTAGATAATCTAGCCATAAATCTTCTTCTTTATCTTTATTAACGAGATTTTCAGCCCAGGGCTGGTTCATCTCGGTAGTTAGCCATAAGTATCAGTAAATGATTCGCTATTACAAATGACTCACAATTGGATACAATTTACGATTGTCAATACGTTGTCAATGGTCAAACTGAGAACTTTGAAGGTATTGAAGTGCAAGAGATGTAATTCGTCAGATAGGAGTTGTGCTTAAATGAAGCTTAAATCTAATGACTACATACTTAGTACGGTTAGTGATTTTTACTATACCCTCATAGGACCTTTTTCCGTGTATCATTAATCCGCCATCTTGCACACGATTTGGAAGTCTGCTACGCCTAAAACGTAAAAGAGAGCATAAATACCTCTGACCATACTGGTCTTAAGGAGGTTCATAACTCGGGCAAATCTCCTAAAAGCCAAGCAGCTTTTCCCCTCTCGGTACGGTCATTCCGGTTTCGTCCTGGACCGTGTCGATTGCCGTCAAGGAGGAAGGACGCCAAGCTTTCGGTCAAGACACCGAATCCCCACGGAAAAACCGTATAGTTGCCGTGAAACTTACCATCTGTTCGCCCGAAGACCTATCCTGTCAGCAGCATCATCGAGCGCGTTCGCGGGACCTCAGCAGATCGTTGGCCGCCAAGAAGAAGAAGCAGTAGTACCGGTACGTGAAAGCTTGTAAATTACACACATCTATACCCACACTAGAAGTAGAGCTCAATAAACTTAATCCACCATCAACCCCACAATAGACCAACTTGTTAATAATATCTTAGGTTTTCTATTCAAACCAATATTTTAATAACTTTTCACAATAGCACTAGTCAGGTGACCGTACTCTGCACATCTTATTCACGTAGCCCCTCAGCTTACCCAGTAGCAAGCCGGCCCTGAGACCCAGTTCGAGGGGTCTCCTGTTACTGTGAGATTGTCCGGTTCAATAAAAAGTTACATAGGATCGTACTCCGGATAGTAGCTTTGAGGGATTCGTACGTTGTCTAATTCCTTCAAACCCTGGAAGCTATCATCGCACAAACAGTTCTTCGGGTATCTATTGGTCCCAATCCACCTTCGCTCTCTAGACATCTTGCAGCAGTATTTTCCCTTGAACTACCAGTGAGCCGACTTGTCCCAAGGTATCGTAAATCTTCATAACGAAACTTAACATCGCCCTCTTAGACGGCACAGTCTTCCTTTCCAATTCCTCTTGAAGGCTTATCGTGAAGCAGAACACGCCTTCGCTTGGCAACCACGATATTCCCAGCACCCGCTCGAAACCACGGTGGCTGTTCATAGACAGGCTTTTAACTGCAGTGGGGTTCTCATCTCCGATGGCGTCTAGAACCAAGGATCGGTTTGATATGGAAGTTTCGAATATGGAAGCCTGCTTTCCGGTGGACTTCTGCTACCTCCAACGCTAGTTCTATGGCTTCTTCTTCTGTGTCGACGCTATCAAGGGGGGGGGGGGGGGGGGTTCTGCACGATTCCTAAAGGAAGGAACCAGATACGCCGCGGATGGAACTCTGCCATTTCTTCCTTCGTTACTACGTGGACGTAACCTTTCGATAGCCAGCTATCTGTTGCCGTATGCTGTCGTACAACTTCGGGTCCCTTTCCAAACGCTTCTCAAGACATCTTAATCGATGCTCCGTCATCGGACGGCTGTCCGGAAACTCGATGGAATCTGTTTTGCAAAGCAGTGCGGACTCGAACTTCCCACTTGTCCGAACTGCGCGCTCGTTGGTCTTCAATTCCCTCCCAGTTAGGAGCCAAAGCAACTCCTAAGCTCTCCACCGAGAAAAACTCGCGTACGTAGTCGTGAAGGTCATGCTCTGACGTGTTGGCGCATATGTGCATTTGACGGTGCTGGAAGTTTTCATCTCCCCTCGTACGCGACCACATACGACCCAGCCAATGCAAGGTTTTGCAGCGATTGGTTCGAGAACCAATGACCTTCTCGAAGTTTCGTTGTCATCAACAGGTGCGAGTTACTGAAACCGATCAACAGTCCAGGAACGGCCCCTCGATAACTGCTGACTGGTAGACGACGCAGATGCTGGAACTCCTTAGCCAGTTGTACAGCATCCAGCGAGTGTTCCGGTAATGCTAGGTTCTCGACGGTATACACTTCAGACAGGTTGAAACGTGTGTCACCCCCAAGTTCCGAAATGCTCAGCGTGTCCAGTTGCGTAGTTGCAATTTTCTTGTTAACTCCACTAGTCCAATGGATGCACAAGGAATGCGCTCGCCCGTTTACTCCCAGTTCGTCTGCAATAGCTTTGTCCACGATATTCACAGATGAGCCGTCGTCCAAGAATGCGTACGTATTCACCGAACCATTCTTCCCGTACATTGTCACCGGCAGAATCTTGAACAACGTCGATGAAATGGGCTAACGATGTATAGTAACAGTGGCATCGGTAACTGGCTGTTTCTTGGTAGGCTCAGAGTGTAGTAAGCGATGGTGGCGCTTGTCACAGTTGTTGATACCGCAAACCTCTCCTTCGCATGGCCAACGTGTGTGTGGGAAACGAGACATCGACGGCACAGTTTATTTTCCTTGACGAAATTCCACCGTCCGTCAATCGACCAGCTTCTTGAAGATTCCACAACTCGCAGCTGTGTAATCGTGAGAGCCGCATGCAGGACAGCTTTTGTTTGCTATGACTGTCTTGTCTTTTCCGCCTTTAGTTCGCCCTTGCCGATCATCAAATAGGTTGACAGCTTGAACTGCATCCTTCTGTCCGTGGGCCGCGTGAGCGTTCACGAACACCTTGTCTTTGTACCGGGGCTTATCGTCCTTTGTTGGTTTTACTGCGACAGAAAAGTTCGTTACTCCACTGATGGCGGTTGTGACCTTCCTCATGTACTCGCTAAACGCCTTCAGATCAAGTTGTGGTAAGTTCTCTTGGTGCAGTACCCAATTGAACTTTATGTTGGCCGCCGGCTTATCCACGAACTCTTGCAGAAGGATGGGATTAGAAAGGTGATTTTCCATTCCCACCGCTTGCAAGTGTCCACACAAGTTTTGGACGGCTAAGCCAAACTGAATCAGCGTCTTCAGTTTTTCCGCTTTGGGGGCAGGAGTTCCTCGGACCTTGGCAACCAGATTGTGAACGATCTGTTCTGGTCTTCCGTACAGTATCTGAAGCGTCGATAGAACCTGCGGTACGGTAAACGGATGGAGAAGGAAACTGCTAACAGCTTCCTTGGCGACTCCTTTCAGCGATCGTTGTAAACGTAGGAGATTTTCCGAGTCGGTGTAGCCACACGCCACGGTGGAATGGTTGTAGCTACTGAAGAAGAGTGGCCATTCGATGGGATCGCCACTGAACACTGGAAGATCTCTGGATATGACCTGCCTCGCTGCCACCTGTTGGGGATTCGGGCCCTGCATCCATGACTGGTAGTGCAAAGGCGCGAAACGGTTCGGGTTTGCAAAGCCATTCGGATCGAACTGAGATTGCCCTAACGGATCTGTCAAAGGTGGCCTAATCCTTGGAGGTACAAAATTTGTATTGGGTGTTCCTCTGACTAACGGCACTCTGTTTCAAACATTGTTTTGCGTACCACTTACCGGAACCGCTGGTGGGTTTGTACTCACGGCTAAACCTCGCTGGAACATTCCTTGGAAGTTAACGTTCTGTTCCGCTGGTATGCGTGTGTTCGTCACCGAGAGATGTTCAGCTGCTGAGCGTTGTTCTGTCGCCGGGAAGTGTTCGACCGCTGAGCGCTGTTCCGCTGCCGAAAACTGTTCGCTGCTAAGACGCAAAACTTCCAGCTGCTCAACTAGTTGTTGCTCCTTCTCCAAAAACGATTGCTTCTCTTCGACTCGTCTAGCTTGTTCCTGGTTGTACTGTTTCTCAAAAAGCTTCAGCTGATTACCAAGGTCCTCCCTTACATCGTTTTCTTTCTTATGCTGCGCTTCGACGTCGTGTTGTCTCTTCAGCATGGCTTCGATGTCTTGCAGACGCTGCCTGTCCTGCTCACGCTGTTCCTCGGATTGCCTCTGTAGTCGGATTAATTTCTGCTCACGCTGCTGTTGCTGCTCAGCCGCTTCCAACTCGTCATGGCGCCGCGTGTCACGAAAATGCTGCTGCCGCATCTTGCTTGTTTCGCGCTGCCACACTGCATAAGGTAAAGAATTACCTATTAGCTTTGGGACGATCCTCGGAAGGCTTTGCGTATTTGCACTTCGGGAGATCTCCGAACTCGTCTGAACTTGATTGTCGTCCAGGAGGCGGTCATATGGTTGGATATTAGGCAATGGTAGAAGTTTAGGTATGTTAACTTGTCGTTCCACTTCACATTGCTGTGCGCCGAGTGGTTGGTTTGCACAACTGTCTTCGATTACCGGGCTGTCCCCGATGGAAATGCTATCTGTGGTGCGAGGAACCAATTCTATAATTCCAGCTGACCACGATTGGAAAGTTCGCTGATTTCCAGGGGTGTTGACGATCCGGCAGACCCACCAGCTTGTTCTGGTTGCATCTGTTGATGATCTTGTGACTTAAATCCGGTAGAACTTGAATCGACAGCCGGGCCGCCATCGGTAGACAGTTGCTGGTGTTTGATCCAAGCTTCTACTTTTTGTCGGCTGCTTGTCTGGCTCCGACTGCTTCGTCCGCTTCTTACACTCACCAGATCTTCATCTTGTTGGCGCAGAAGCTCATGCTTCCGAACTAAGTATATGGGAAGCTGTCGTCGCAACACCTCCTTGAGATTATTCTCCGCCGTAAACTAGGTCAGGTCAACTATCTTTTGTTTAATTTGTTTCGCCCAAGAAACCGTTTTTCTTCCATCGCAGTACGCAGTTGCGAAGAAATGGCTATTCAAATGGCAATCACCGTAGAAAGTTCCTGCCAGTAATCCTTTTGAACTCGAAACTGCGCTTTAAAAATTAAACGATTTCAAACGTAGTAAGGAAATTCAAATTGCGGGGAAAATCAACACTATGAGAAATAATGTTAGAAATTTGCCATGATTGCTTCAGCCTAAATATTTTTTTTTTTCTCTAGTGAAATCAATATATTCACCTGCTGGAAGCTTGGA